>NW_028301607.1:15393939-15545454 GCF_987345545.1 Pholcus phalangioides
TAATCTTCAGACTGTCCCCCACTTGAAGATCTTTCAAATAAAAAGACATAGGAAAAGAAGAGTTTAGGATCACATGTATTTTCCTACATACTGATAACACAAATACTAGAGCACCAATGAATAATTGAGTGTTGTTTGAAACCGATTGTCTTTGAGGATTATCATGAAGATTACTTTGGGTTGGGGAGGTAATTCTATATTAGAAAATCAGCAGTGAAATAGAAGCATTCCTGGATATCTGGATATCAGTAATTCCCATGAACAAAGCTGATGGAATTAGCTGAAATGATTTTCTTATAGAAGACCTTCATATTAAGACAACCATAAATACATTTTATGGGCATTGTATAATATTTTATCATGTATATATATGGTTTGAAATTGTGCATTTTCAATTGGGTTGCTGTATTTTTGACATATAAATGACATCCATACTTGTTATGGGAATGTTTTTCTCAACCACCTCATTGGGCATTTTGCCTGTTGTGGCTTTGTTTTTGTATTCTGCATTATTAATTCATTTTTTTCAAGTTCTCAATTACCTCCTCAGCCTCATTTATTTCCTGCTGGTCCGCAAATTATTTCTCCCCATTTATTTTTTGCCTGTCAGTAAGTTAATTTTCACGTTCCTAGCGATCCGCAGTGCTTACAACTTTGAAGAACACTGCCCTCTACAAATTACTATCAAAATATGTAGTGAAAACACAATTTTAGAATTACTGCACGCTTATTTAATAAGCGCAAATCTCACACACGGATGGTGATATGCACTAAAACCTCGTTAAGTCGTCACCCTAATAAATCGTCACTCCGGTTAAGTCGTCGTTTTTCTTCAGGTCTGCCCAGCTTTCATAGACCACAATGTTATTAAACCCTCGTTTATTCGTCGCTAATTTCGGTAAACTCGTCACAAATGGAAAAGTTCGAGAGAGAGGAACAGATCATTTCTATGGTTTCCTTTAAAGATAGCTTGTTGACAGCATTGTCATATGCTTAAAAGTCATTATAAAAGCCTTATGTATCAAAATGGAGCAGTTCAAGTAACGAAAGTTACGCTGGGAATTTGGCATTTGCAGACTAAAATTTTTGAAACATTAAGGACTGTTCGAGCAACACCTGATTTCTGAATGAGCCCCACTAATTTAGGGCTCCAAATTTAAACAAATTATCCTTGTTGAAAAACCAGGCATTTTTTTCCAAAGTTGAGGTCTTCTAATGTGTGCTTTTCCATAAGGGGCCGTTCAAGTATTACGTCATCATCGATGGGGGGGGGGGGAGGGGGTTTCCGATTTGCTGACTTTTGATGACGAGGGAGGGGGGGTTGGATAATGCTTACGTCAGCAACCACCCTTTATGAAAATATGAGTTAGGATTCAGAGGAGCAGAGCTGATTACGACATTTTGCTGACAAGGATGGGGGGGGGGGTCAAAAATGGCTAAAAATTTTGCTTACGTAATACTTGAACGGCCCCTAACCCCGGGCCCTCCACAAGTCCCTCAAAGTGCACTCTGTGTTCGAAATAACCTTGTAGTTTGTATATGAAAGATTACCTTGTAGTTGCTTCAGGAACTACTGATAAAGATTGAAAACAATAAAATGAAATTTCATCACGTAAAATTGATGTGCAGTAGTTCTGTTGTGAAGAAAATGAACTTTTTCCAACAGTTTCTCTGATTAGTTTAAATTAAAAATTACTAGTATAAATCAAAGTGTACCAGTAAATTTTAACACAATAAATTAAGTAATAAGAGCTCTACAATTTTTTTTTCTTTTTCGGTCTATAAATTCTATTAATATCATAATTCAAATTCATGTTTTAATAAATGTTATATTACTTTAAATTTTTATACGATTTTTTCACAATGCTGCACATTAAAACTGACGCCACTCGGCTTAAGTCGTCACTCCGCTTAAGCCGATATAATTTTCTGATAACATGAGGTGACGACTTATCGAGGTTTTACTGTACTTACGTATCGCATAGTAGTCTAGTCTCAATTCATGGTATGAGAATATATTTTTCTGTGAATTGCCATTTTGTGACTTTTTACCCCAAGTTTATCTTGAATTAAGCTACTAAAACTCGACGAACCTATCGGAAGAATAGATAGAAAGAATATTTGAGATAATAAAACGCATATTGAAGATTAAAAGCTGATTATTAAATAGATTATTGGGGTTACTATTAAAACCACAAGATTTCGAAATGGAATCCTGAATCAATCCAATATAATAGCACATATTGAAAATTTAATACTTTTAAATATTTTTTGTTGTAATTTTCTTTTTTCATTTGTCAAAGCTGTGACTCCCGAGGAATGTTTATACACCCACTCCCTGTATCGCATTGTGTAGTTATTTCGAGATGATTCAGCGAACATCAAATATCTCGGGATAAGAGGCATGGATAGTTAATTAATGAAATGAGTTATTGAGCTTGCATTAATATGGTAGTGTGAGCGCTAGATTACATGTGTATCGAGGGATTTTATCATAAACCCATCTTGCGAACGCCCAGTATCTGCATTCATTGATTTTAATCTACCGTTTGTGGGATTAATCTTTGCGTTTTGTAGGTCATGATTGGTTCATGTACAAACAGTTGGGTTTTCCGAAACACATACAGTGTTATGAAATTTTGAATTGAAGGTGAATGGGATGTCTGAGTAACCAAATGCGGAAAATCGTTAGTACGTTTTGTTTCAAGGGTCTTGTACGAGATGAAGTGTTGGTTCGGCTCTGGACTAAAAGCGACCTGGTGCTGTGTGGTGCTATGTTGTATGTAGATGGCGCCACTCTCAAAAACCTCTTTTGTTTTGAAACAAGTCTCAAATAAAATTGTGAGATTAACCACTTCCCGTACAAGAAGCTGGCGATAAATTTGAATGATCTGTATTACACGTATAGGCGATAGATGTGGTGGCCTGTTCGCACGTTAAAAAAGGAAGAAAGGAAAATAAATAAGAAAAGAAGGAGCAAAGGGTGGGGGAAAAACAGTACAGAGAGTAGATGATTAGATAAGGAAGTAGTGCCCTTACTTTTTCGCCTTCACCTACAAACTTGCTTTTTAGATTTTTGCTTGTTCTTTTTCTTACTTTCATGTACTGTATTCTTGCTATAACGACTATACTTATCTTCAACTTACGATATAACGACCACCCAATATAATAACGCCGGTTTTTGACGGCACGATGGGAGTCGTTATAACGAGCATCAACAGTATTTAGGTGGGGTATGTGCGATTTATTAGTAGTATGCGAAAGGTGTGATCGGTAGATGAAGAAGTCTACATGTATGACACCACACAAAAAAGGGTTTATGAACTTTTTTAATATCTTAGAAGAACTGTTCTATCACTAAGATGGCAATTTCACGGGCAAAATTGTTTGCATTGCAGTTAAGTGTTATTACTACGTTCAAAAATTCCCGGAACTTATTTTATTTCGGAATAATAGGTACACAGAGATTCTGTTTATTTGATATTTCTTTCGAAGTAACTTCCCTGTGCAATTATGTATTTTTGTCATTGTTCATACAAAGATGTGGACGGAGTGATGAAGGCGGATGGCTCGGGATGTTTTCGTTGGCCTCCGGGCTCTTTGGTGGGGGTTTCCGGGGACTTTGGGGGTGTGATTGCCGTGAGTTGGAGGCGATGGGGGCCTCGGCGGGATTGGATCCTGTGGCTTACGAGCCGGGGATGCCTGCCGGGACCGGACATCAAGAGAGTTTTTCCAGCATGGTTCAGCCGCTAGGTGATCTGCCTCAGAGCTGGGCATGTTTGGTGATAGTGTCTGTAGTCCTTTGCGTGGGTTGGAGGTCGGCCCGTGGTCTTGGTGGCCAGCGGGGCTTTTTCTTTTTTCCAGCATGGCCCAGCCGCAAGGTAGCCTGCTTATATCTCACAAGGGACAGAGCGGGGGCCATGTTTGGTGTTTGCATACAAAGATGTAAATGTGGATTGCAAGCCTTTTTTTTGGCACATCATAAATTGCCTCCTCGACAAGGGGGTAATCTGACACCAGGAGGGACCTGTGAAGCGACACATTATCGTGATGGAGGAACCACCCTTCGAACTTCTAAAGATCTGGTCGCTAGCGTCTCACCGAATCATGCAGACGTTTAAGGCCTCTCCTGATGTCAGATTATTTGTCAAATTATCACATTCCGATACTCCCACAACCAGCTTATTCACTGGTCTTGCTCAATGCGTTTTTCCCCTCACTATCCTCGAATAAAGAATTTGCTCAAGGGTTAACCTTGCTGATGTTCCGAAGTACAGTGAGCAGTGACGTAGGCAATGGAACATGTGGCAAGAAAGTCTTGCAATCCGCATTTACGTAAGTATGATATATCACAAATATGCATAATTTCACAGTGTTTATTTAGTGCTTTCTTCGAAGTAATTACTCTGTGAAATTGTGCATGTTTGCCTGCACATCTCTCCGTAATAATATAATTTCCAGAACTTTTTGAACATAGTAATATTATTATTCGTATTCATATTTGTTAATTGTACACCCTGCATTTTATGACTATGGGTTTTCATATTCCTTGTAATTTGGTTTCGTGCATTCCCTCTCTATCGACAGAAATTGGAACTAAATGTTTTTTCTGAACCAAAAACAATCCCACTCTTTCCGTGTGAGAATAATTTCTCAAACCACACTCGAATATACCAATTGCTGCAATTTTTTAAACGATTTATGTTCTTATTGGATGTCCCGTACATAACGCGACGATGAGTATCTGTTAAATAGAATAAATTATCACCAATTGTTTGTCCAGTAATATCTAGACATTGGAAGTTCAATTTGATATGTTCATTTAAATTTTCTTAAACTTTAATCAATTTATTTGGCAATCGATTGAATCTCGGTGATTGATGCGATCGGAAATTTACACTCGATTTTCAGGAAACTTATACAATACAACATATCGAAATTATCATCTGCGATGTTATTGCGAAATTAATTCGTTTTTGTGTATATATTCTCCGGAACTCAATTTCCTTGATTTGTCAATATTTCAGATCTATGGAATCTCTACGTTTGAATGAATTTGAATATCATGAGAATGGAAGCGAAAAGAAAAAAAAAATGACAAGAAGAGCGATAATTTCCTTTTTTTCCTCCATACACTAATCTCTCATTTCTTTTGCGAGGCATTTATTTTTTGGTTACCGTTCGGGACGGTGTGGGGTTTTTAGTGGAAACGGAAGGCGTGCGTCACACTAATGATAATGCAAAATCGATTCGTGCCAATTTTTTTTTATTTTTCTTCTCCTCTTACCTCTTCTTTCTTACAGCGGTATTCATGAGTGCAAGAGAAATCGGTATTCCATCGATATTCGCAGGGTATTTATTGACACACACAAAGGGTGACATTCGAGTAAGAAATACCGCCAATGTATTTGCATTGAAAATTATCGGTAACTTGGTGGGTTACAATTTTTGTTGTTTTTTTCGTCCCTCATGCTAAGTATGTGAGTGTGTGGTAGAAGTTTTGTAAATATATATATATATATATATATACACGCCTTCTTAATAATCTACATGCATTTGCTGACGGTTGTGCAGTCTACTTTTTATTTCGCCCAGTTCTGTATGTATGGAAACATATGAGCTATTTATATGAAATGACCGTATGTAGAGTTATTATCATGGCTCGTTGTTGGAGGTATCTGATAGTATAAAGAGTTCATAAGTGGGGGGGGGGGAACAATTAGCAATGTGCTTGAATTTTGGGTTGAAAATAGAACACATGAGCGTGTGTGTATGTCTTCTTTTTCTCTCCGGTAATGAACCGAGTCAGCGTTTCTACACCTATGGTCCGCAGACCAGAGATAGCCCGCAACGATGGCACATGTGGTCCGCAGGCAGACCTGGTATCTTACTTCTAACTGAAAGAAAAGCTACTCAGTTGTTGTAACTAATATTAGTAATATTCTTTTGGGTTCAAATAAAAAGTAGACCAAAGGTAATCGTAGGTGATTGAATAAAAACGCAGTAAATTGTAATCGTAAGCACAGGATATCACTAAATGTAGCCAAAAACGGCAAATTATTGCTAAAATTGCTAAAGTGTGAGCGAACAAAGAACTGCTGCAAATCGAAGTAAATAAAAACGCATTTCCAAAAAAAAAAAAAAAACTTTCACCATGACTCATTGATTATATTTCATCGAGAAAAATACCGGCAATGTTGTCATAATTTGTCAAAATCATCAGTTGTTGCTTAAATTGCTGAGAGATTACCAATATAACGAGAAGTAAAGAGCTGCTGGAAATCGCAGTGAACTAACATATGTTCAAGGAAAAACCATTGAAACATGACAAATAAGTGAGATGCATATTTTTATATTCATAATATTTTCATGATATAATTTACAGTTTATGAAAATTATCTTTATTCCTGTTTTAGTAATGATTAAATATTCAAATAAGCTTCATTGAAAGAACGGACCAATTTTATGAAAAAGTTGGAACGGCTACAAATACTTTTTTTGCTGCAACAGCACCATCCTTTTCCTTAATATTTCTTCTTGCTCTTGATTTGTTTATTCATTTATTTGTACGTCCTAATTAGTCTTCTTTCTGTTGAATCTCTTGATGTGGTATCAACTTATATATTACTCTGGAATATAGGAACATTTTCATTACATACCGCATATTACCCGAGTTTATCTTGTATGAATGGAATTCGAATGTAATCAATGCTCGTCAATAAGACATCGAAAAAAAGGTTAAGAAAATCTCATTTAATGGAATAGAAAACGTAGGTAATTGAAAAAAAAGAAGGAAAAAAAGACGATGATGGAATTGAAAAGCTAAGTAAATATAGATGCATCATTGCATCTCCTCGATTTGATATCTTTCTTCATTCCTGGGCAGTCTACGTCCAATAATAATAAATAATAAATACATACATGCACACACAGATGAATATCATCCGCATAAAAGAAATCAATTATGCCATGATGGAAATCATGGATAAGGACTTTTTTCAAATATCCGATTATTCACAGAATGAATTTTCATTTGTATTTTATTTTTACCCATCAAAAGTTTACGGGGATATTTGAAAACATCAATTACATCCATCTTATTACAAACTGTCTAAACAAATTCTATACATTGAAGAAAATGCATTCATCTTTTATTATTATATTCACGAATAGAATTATGGACAGAACTCCCTATTGGCAAAATTTCAGTTCACTTCGTAAATGAAAATGTGTGTGTGTGTGTGTGTGTGTGTGTGTGTGTGTGTGTGTGTGTGTGTGTGTGTGTGTGTGTGTGTGTGTGTGTGTGTGTGTGTGTGTGTGTGTGTGTGTGTGTGTGTGTGTGTGTGTGTGTGTGTGTGTGTGTGTGTGTGTGTGTGTGTTGCAGAACATTTATAACAAAAATGTCTGAAATTCATACTATGAATGTGTGTTGAATGTAAAACAAATTACAATTTTCTCTGTAATTTGTTTATGCAGACGCATAGCGTGTACAAATGTAGGAGTTTTCTGGTAATGAACTCACCGAAAGGACGTTTTGCATGGGTGAGAATTCTATCTCAAGCTGTCCCTTTGCCTCCACCCTCCCCTATGCAAATTTAGCATATTCTGGATAACCCCTTAGCATATCCAACCTGCAAAGCCTAATCCATTTAACGAATACAGACTTTTATACGGTTTACGGAAAACTGCTTCCCGACATTTAACCACAAAAAAATTCACAAGCGACATTTCTCTCCCAAAAATATCTCTCCTGATATTTCGTCACTGGCATTTCATCCCGAACAATTCTCAAACGTTTCGCTCCAGACCTCTCGCCCCCCAATATATCACCCACGACATTTTGCCACTTACATTTCTTCCCCGACGTTTCACCCCGAACCCATTCCAGATTCTTATCCAAACTATGAAGGTTAATACATTTAACACATACTATATGTGTCTTTCTACAAATTGGGTTTCGATATTTCGTCCCCGGAAGTTACACCTCGGACGTTTGAAAGACATATCATCCAGGAAGATTTCAGTGCCGATGCCCCCATTCACCAGACATTTCATCCCCAACATATTGTCACTGGTTCTATTTTCTCATTCCCCAACTTTTCCCCCTCGGCATTTTTCATGTATAATGAGCAAATTTATCATATAAAGTACACATGTAAAAAAATACAGCATTCAAATTGCATTTATCAGTAATTTCTCTTTCTAAACACAACAATCCGAATTCTTCAGAAGTAAGCATGAATTGAAATGCACCTCACAATGAATGAATCTCACAAACCTTTATTTCGGACTGGCTGACAATTTCATTGATGACAGTTGCATATTCTGGCGATTTCAACGTCAATTGGCGATTATTGCTGTCATTTGGCGTCGCACCAGTGTTTGAAAATATACTTACTCATAAAAACTTTCATATCACGAATTTCCATGCAGTTTATTTTTACAGGGAGAAAAAAAAAATATATATATAATTTTATCACGAGGGGTTATCCATGCAAAATGCAAATAAAACGATCGAGTTACCCATCAGTAATTTCCCCTTCAATCTTCCCGAGTGCAGATTGATATTCAGTTCCGGATGTAATAAATACTGAATGGGAATCGCTGCTATCGAACCACATTTTTTTTTATGAAATTTTCACCTTACTATCGATATTTTTTTATGAGCGATCCCTACTTTAGATATTATTCTTAGTTTATGAAGAGAGCTCGTATTTTTCTTTATAAAAAAAAACCCCAGAGTGTGGCAAATTCTACCCTCGGGCATTTATAATATCCTTTTTCGTTGTCGGTCTAATTTCCCCTCTTTGCTCTCAATATAAATTTAGTACCCAGATTCTTATGTGAGTACACACACACACACGCGCATACACATTCAGCTTCTTTCTACTTTCATATAAGTGCTTCGGAAATTATTTTCAGCAATACCCCCCCCATGAAAAAAAAGAAAAAGAAACCTTTTTTTTTTCATTTTCTTCCATCAACGCCTCTCGATACTTGAGTCTGATAAGGATAACGTGAAGCAAATTGTTGAGGACAGCATACAATACGAGAACTAAAAAAAGAACCAATCAATTCTAAAGAAGATTTAGCTGTGATAAAAGCAGCTTGCTTTCGGGTCTAGTACTATATTTATTCAGTGTCTCCGTTTACTGTGAATTTTCCAGCATCGAATCTGGTAAAATACGTTTCTTTTTTCTGTGGAATGTTCAAGAAAAAAAATCCTTTAACATCATTTTATGTGGAGAAAGTAATAATAATTCCAAACGTAGACACTTAAAATCATTCCCTCGTAAAGAAATACCTTCGTTTTCTGTAAAATTCAATGTATACAGGGTGTCCTGTAAGTGCTAGCACGGGCTTTATCTCATCAAATGTAAGTCGAAGAGGTGTGATTCCAGTTTATAAAATGCTCAACAAGCGTTCAAAAATTACCCCGTAGCAGTTTTGAGAGTGCAAATGGGGTGCGTCACAAAAAAAAAAAATCTGAATTTTTGTACAGTTTCCCCGTCCTCTAGGCACTAGATAGAAAGTTGGTGCCCTGCCTCTTTTGATGCCAAAAAAAAAAAAGTTTCTAAGTGCAATATTCACTGAGATACTCGAATTCGAAAAACGGGGGAAATTTGGGAAAAAAACAGCGTTCAATGAGCAAAAATCGTGTTTCCGCATTTAAGGCTGTTCTTCCTAAAATTTCCTTCGTTCTTCAAATTTGAATATTTCTGTGAATATTTCATTTAGAAACATGTTTTTTGTGTTGGCTTCAGAAGATTAAGGTCAACATCTTTTTAAATGGAAGCTAGAGGACAGGGGGGGGGGGACTGTTTAAAAATCTAGATATATTTATTTTGTGACACACTGTATTTCCACTCTCAAAACTGCTACAGGGTAATTTTTGAACGCTTGTTGAGCATTTCATAAACTGAAATCGTACCTCTGCGACTTACAGTTGATGGGATGAAGACCGTGCTAGAACTTACAGAACACCCTGTATACTTTTTAATAGTCTTTTACATATTGGCCCCCGGCTTTTCGATCCTCCCCACCTCTCCCCCCCCCCCTCCCACCAACATATCGCCCCGACATTTGGACGTTTTGCTTCATTCTCAAAACATTTCAGACATCCCCGAGATTTTCTCCTTTACATTTCACCCCAGGGCCGTCAGTTCAACTTTTCCCAGGGGGGAGAGGGGGGGGGGGCAAAGCACACGTACTCAATGTATGTGTGTATATATATATATACCATTTTAGTGTATTTTCGAAAGAGCCCCCCATCTAAATGACGGGCCTGTTTCACCCCCGACATTTTGTCCTTTACTTTTGCCTGTAGTGTGGTAAATTCTACCCTTGGGCATTTATAATACCCTTTTCCGTGCCAATCTAATTTCCCTATCACTCTCAAATAAATTTAGCGCCCAGATTCTTATTTAAGAGAGAGGACACACGCATACATTCAGCTTCTTTTCAGTTTCATGTAGGGGCGCTTCAGAAATTATTTTCAGAAATACCCCAAGAACTCTTTTTTTCTTTTTTCATTTTCTCCCACCAACGCTTTCCAATACTTGAGTCTGATAACGTGAAGCAAATTGTTGAGGACAGCATGCAATATACCGGGACCTAAAAAAACACCAATCAATTCTAAAAAAAAGATTTAGCTGATAAAAGCTTGCTTTCGGGTCTAGTACTATTCAGTATCTGCCTTTCCGTGAATTTCCACGCATCTATTAAAATACACCTTTTTTCTGGAATATTCAGGAAAAAATCCTTCAGATATATATTTTTTTCGCAGAGAGAAAGTAATAATAATATCCACAAACGTCAACACTCAAAACCATTCCTTCTTATAGAAATACCTTCGTTTTCTATTAAATTCAATATATTTTTTCCCGTGTTGAACATAATATTTGATACGTCCTTCAGAATGAAATAAGATTATATAAAGGGGAGATAAAAAATTTATGTATGTGTATAATAAAAGAAGGAAAATTTTTATTCAATCGAATATTCCCTTAAAAAAATAAGGGGGGGGGGAAAGAAATATTCCGCTGAAATTTATTTGCCGCGCCTTTTATTAAATTTATGGAAACCGCCGACACAAAGAACACTAAAAAGCCTCAAAAGAATTTTCGTTCATTAAAGGACGAACACTCACCATATACCACAAAGACATACATATGTATGTTATTTATTTGCATTGTAGATTGAGGTGCACATTTTTCATCTTCTATTTTTTTTTCCTCTCAGAGCGGAATATCCATCACAAAGACTCGGAAATTCGAACAATTTCGGATGTTTCAATGAATGGTTATAACAATAATGTAGTTTTATACTCGAATCTATATAAATTGAATATCCAGATGTTTTTCATATTTGTTAGAAAAGATTCTCTTAAAGAATATTAGGCACAGTAAACTTGGAAGAGGCGTAAGAAGCCGAACTGGACTTGACAATGACTCAAACTAATAATAACAAGCCTCTTGTCAACAATAATACAAGCTTCTTTTCTTCGCGAAGTTTTCACATGGGCTGCATACATAAATAATAGATTTTCAATATACTATTCTTATAAGGCTGCAATTTAGTATATTATTACTACATACATTTTTTTTCCATTTCACGTAATAATCGGTAATTTCAGTAATTAATTCATTTTTCAGATGGTTTCTGAATTTATCATCAATACTTTAATGATCGAATTATATTTAAGAACATTAGGAATGAAAAGAAAGTAATTTGAATACATACTTATTCTGTAAATCTCAAATATTTAATTATGTGTGGTATCAGCTCATAAACTTCACGCGGCCCACTACCCTGTTGTCTGAAGATCGACGTATGCAGCAACAATTCCGCCCAGCACGTGAGACTAAGTGAATCGATAAGTGGTCAGCATAACGTCCATTTGAATGTTTTTTTTTTTTTTGTGGTTTACGGAAACTTAGCCAAAGGCATTTCTGCCCTAGAGCTTTTCGAGCTGACATTTTGTCCCTAAAACTCACTTGGTCACTCATACGGTCACTTAATCAATTATACAGTCACTCACCTACTCACTTGGTCCCGCCCGAGGCGAAATGTTCGGGGTGAAATGTCAGGGATGAAACGTCGGGGACCAAAACGTCTGGTGCTTGGGACAAAATGTCAGAGGTGAATCGACGAGGGCGAAATGACGAAGCCGAATTTCCCCGCTTAGTGCTAACAATGCATGTTTCGTGTATTAGCAGATTAATGTTATATTGCAATTAGTTTGATAGTGATGATAAGTTTGATGAATTATCACCTCAATTAGTGATTTGTGACCTTTTAAATATAGCTGATAGAAATTTACAAGGTTATTACATTTTAAGAAGTCACCAACGAACAAGGCAAATACATTTTCCTTATTCGTTGGTGACTTTTTAATGATATTGAGCAAAGTTGATCAACTCTTCCAGGTACTGCATTCATTATTTATTACTCCACGGCAGTTAACGTAAGCATAATGTAGACGTACCTTAAGGAGCTCTACTAACAGTCAATTCTGGTCTGGTCTGGTCTGGTCTGAAAGTACGCAATTGTGGCATGAAGGAATGTGCTCAACTTTTGTCATCTATATTCGAAATATAAAGTGAAAAACTGTCGTGATTGTTCATTCCGACGGGCATAACTGTTTCTGCAATTTTTCTCGCTGAAATAGGCTGAATTATTATGAGTAACTTCATGTACGGGAATCAATTACATCTTATTATGCAGCGTCTCCAATAGATTCGAAAATAGATTAAAAATTCGTAAAAATGGATATTAATGCAAATCGTATATTTAAAATACGATATATACCATCGATTATATCACTCACTAAATAATCATGATATATAATCGGCATATTTGAATGCTGTTTTTGCAAAAATTTTACTCTCACGAAAAGGGAGATTTATTTATTATTATTTTTCTTTTTTGGTGTAGGAAAAACAATTAGTTCAAAGTTTTGTCGATAGAGTGTATGGCACGACAGCAAATCACTAGAAATATGCAAATAAGTCCTCCTATAAAATGCAGTGGATAACAGCACATTTCTAAATTTTCCGGTTACTACTACACTGCTTTACCGCACAGCAATTTCGGTCGTATCGTCATACAGAGCAAATTTACTTCCTGTTATTCTTTCTTGCCTACTCTTATTAACCTAAAATAAAGTTTTCTCTGTTACTGGCGCTTACCGAAGGGAATTTTATTGGAACAGAAAAAAAAAGTTGAAACTTTGGTGGATAGAGGGCGCTGCACGAAGCAAATCGCTTGCAATATGCAAATCAGAGTCCTATAAAATGCAACGTGTATGAACAACAGCTCATTACTGACTATTCCCGCTACTGGCGCAAACGTTAGGTTTTCGTCATGGTGTTGACCATGGGAGGGTAGAGCACTATTGGGGAAGTAGTTTTACCTCAGCCACGAATCGTCGGCTGAAAAGCTTTACGAACGTTTCGGACACAAAAGAGATTGAAGAATGATTCTAGTCCAATCACTCCTTATTTGCCTATGTGTAGCACCCTCTATCGACTATAATTAACAAAAGAAAATATCCGCCTTTGTGAGAATAACTTTTTCGCAAACCGCATTCAAATGTGCCAATTTCTTCAATTTTTATGCAATTTCAAATATTTTGCTTCTATTACTAACAAAAAATTCCGTAGGCACTTCGATCTCGTTACAACCAACTGTACGACCGTCGTTGCTCCGCTTCTTAACGCTGAATAATGTTCACGACGGTTTAATTTCGGGCCTCCGAAGAGATTTTCCACGAATCTCAACTAGCGATCCCATGAATATTTCTTCGTAAACTAACCGAAATTTAAAGCAGGATATTTAGCATACATGCCAAACGTGGTGGAATCGAGAAGTGATTATCTCATCGTTGTTAAGAGAGTTCTCTCTTACCTGATCTTGCGTAATATGTAACATAACTCAGCTCAAGGGCATCGAAACGAACTCATCTTCATCTAGCTGTGAAACAATCGCTTTGAGCTCATCGGAACAGGTGATTTGTTGATGCTGTAAAATTATTGAAATATTCACTAGCGAAGGGTATTCCGATGCATGAACTAATTTCCAGGATATTTCAATCAAGTATTAATAAACATGTATCTGAACAAGAACACAAGAGGAGCGATTATGGTTTTGCTCTCCCACTCTAGTCTGGCCCAAGTCGCTTTGCCCCCCTTCGCCTACAATATTTTTCTGCCTCTATGCCACTCTTATTTATCTCTCAGACATTCGCTATGTTATCTCTTTTTTGGTCATCGCTCATAAGATCACTTTTTCTTTTCGTCACTCCCATGCGGTATATTCTCTAGGTAGAATTTTGAGATCGCTCACTAACTTTTTTCTTCCTTTCTTTCAAACCAAGCTGACCAGTATCGAAAGTGTGCGTGTGCCTAACAGTCTTGAGGGTGAATCTAGTAATCTGCAAAAATTCCTAGTGTGCTTACTGACCTGCTCTTTCACTCTTTAGGTCAATCTTTTAGTCACTCACTGGCCAGGTCCCTCGCTCTATCTGTCACTCTTTTGGTCGCTTACTGACAAGGTCCTTCACTCTCTAGGTCACTACTTTAGTCACTCACATGTGCTTATACACGCTCTAGGTCGGTCTTCTAGTCGCCGCTCTATATGTCAAGCTTTTAGTCCCTCACACTATGGTTCCCAACTTTGGGCCGCAAATGCGAGTTGATCTCCACGTTGGAGAAAAAAAAAATTTTCGGCACAGAAAGCAACAAGCCTGCGGCAGCAAATCCCTTCAATCAGTACACTTTACCAGTAGTTTTAAAAACATATGGCAGATGGAAGCACTGAAACGGTCATTACACAAAATACCTACGCGCACATTCCAACATGTACCAATTCGTTAGAAATTCCGCAGATGGGCGAGGTACATGTGGGGTTTATTATTTGCAGTAGTCCCTCTCACTCCCTATCAGTATTAGTAGTAGTCCCTGCCCCTAACCTTGCACATTCAGGTTAGCGTTTCCGCTGGGTCTTGACGACAATTAGACCGGGATGTGAGAGTGATTCCACGTATGATTTCCCCTATATTTCCCCCATTGATTGTGTGTATCACGGGACTTTCCATTCGAAAAATCAAATCAACCGGGCCACACGTTTCCAAAGGTCGAAAACCACTGCTCTATTTTGATCAATCACTGATCAATATTTAACTCTATATGTCGCTCTTTTAGTCACTCACATGTTGCACATTCTCCTGGTCAATCTTCTGGTCGCTCGCTGACCTAGCCCTTAGATCTCTAGGAAGAGGTGGATTTATGGTTTTGACACACTTCTCCCATTCTACCCGTTCATCCCCCCCCCCTCCAGGTTTGTTAATACGTCTCTGCACAAAAGTAAATTTACGGGGTTATTAAAGCTATCTAATTTTGAAAAGTGCGTATTTGAGAATTCTTGGTTTTTATCCCTTTAGAATTCAATTTCTTCCGCGTTATTGGCTATACATTTTATATAAAGGGGCGCTATTTCTTCCGATATCATAAAAAGGGGGGGGGGTAGCATTTTTTTGTATTAAAAAGGGAGTATTACTTTTATTCTACATACTTCTGAATTTTTTCCCTCCTAGGATCTGTCCTTTTGTTTAAAAATTAATGTCGGATATTTCGGCTTTTTCCACTGATCGATGACATCTTACATAATTGTGAACAACAAGCACTGACCTGGGTCCTCACTATCAGAGCCATACACTCTCAACCCATTTCCAGTGGACCAAATATGACCCCTAATGTCATCTGACGTCACCGCGGTCTCGAACCTAATTTTGTAAAAGTGAAATAAGCGGCACATTTCCACATCACTTTACGGACCCACGGCATATTTACAGATCACTTGAGTAACGTGGCACAGTTCCAGATCATTATGGATCATCTACAGATCACAAATGACCCGTACAGTATTTGCAAATCTCTTCAAAGGCCGGCGGCACAGTTCTAGAGTATCTAAGCGACCCGCGATGCAGGTCCACATGACTTAAGTTACCCACTTCAAAGTTCCAGATCACTTGAGTGATTTGATTCAATGACCACAATAGCAGATCACTCAAGCGGTCCGCGGAACATGTCTACTAGATTCGCAGCGTAGTTCTATATAACTTATGCAACTCGTGACATATTTTCAAATTACTCAAGTGCCATGCGGCAAAATTCTAGAGCACTCAAGCAGCCCGTGATATAAATCCAGATCATATAAGTAATCTGCGAGTCGTATACAGATCACTCAATTAATCTGCGGTGGCAGTTCCAGTTCACTTCAAAGTCCTGCGACACGTTTTCAAACCAATGAAGTGGCTCACACTCTCCTAAAAGTCTAGCACGTCTGCTTCAAGCCACTATTTTAGTGGCTCACATGCTTATACACTCTCAAGGCACTACTTGTTTTAGTCGCTCAAATGCTTGCACACTTTCTAGGTCGCTCACTGACCAAGTCGCTCGATCTCTGAACAGAGGCGGATTTATGGTTAATATATATAGACACACCTCTCCCATTCTACTCCAATTTTCTCAACCACTCATTCCTCAAATTTGCCGCCCTGGGCTATAAGACCGCTTGGCATTACCCCCCCCCCTCCCTCCCTCCCTGTAAATATGTCTCTGCACAAGAATAAAATTCACGGGGTTATTAAAACTCTCTATATCCATCCATTCCATAAACTTATTGGGTTTTAAAAATAGATGATGCGTGTTTGAGAATTCCTTTTTTTCCTTTTAGGATGCAATTTCTTCCGCGTTATTGGCTATAAATTTTATATAAAGGGGCGCCATATCTCTCGATATCGAAAAAAGGGCAACATTCTTTTGTATTAAAAAAAATATATATTATTTTTATTCCGTGTTTTTCGGAATTTCTTCTGTCCTTTTGCTTAAAAATTAATGTTAGCTATTTCGTCTTATTTCTTTTTTTCTTCACTGGTCAATGGTATCTCATATAATTGTGAACAACAAGCAATAATCTCGAAAAAAAGTAAATAGGAAATCAAAATACCGTTCCGATAATGATGGGAATGATAAAAGGTAAAACGAGGATAAGATATAACGTGGAGAGAAAATGTGGGGAGAGTGTGTGTGTGTGTACTTATATACTTACTTGCATGGATTCCAAACCTCATCTCTTTTTAGATAATGTTCGAAACTATTTTTTTTTTCCCTTATCCTTTCGTTGCTCGTTTCACACATAGTTAGCTTTCTAACGTTGCGTAACTAAATTTTACATGAGACTCTCGAGTCTCTTGCATTTGGTCCCCTCGGGAGATTTACGGAGCATGATGAAATAACCTCCCTTCCGCATGATTTTCAGTAAAGGGAGATTCTCACATCTGCATATATTTGTAATCATGGCAATGCATTTCAGAGCTGATTACTTTCTCCCCTCTTATCTTCAACCCCGGGCAATAATTTGCTGCAAAAATGAAAATTTTCTGGAGAAAATTCATCGAAAATTCCAAGGATTTTTAAGGTCTGTAAATAATGAAACATTCTCATACCGTTTTGTCAATACGAACTACTATGAAATTGCTCATTCACAATCCTGGTGAGCCATTGCTCAAGGGTGATGCATGTTCCCTGACATGCTCAACGTTCAGTTAAAATTTTTGAGACATTGAGCATGTTACTGTTAACATTATTTGACTGACTGAGGTAGATGAATTTCCTCACTAGTACCGAGTCTATAGACTCTCATAAGCTTCCGTGTTCGATGCTGCTCCGTACGATTTGGATGAAGAAAATAAGATATTGTTTGTATGTGATAGTTGGTGTGTCAGTGAAATATAATAAAATTTACAGTCTTAGCCAGGGGTTCTCCAACTTTTTTCACCCGCGGTGCCTCTTTTCCCCTACTCAATGCTTAGCCGTGAGCTCCCCAAAGCTATTTAACAAATAATACTTTCGAAAAACCTTTGCCAGTGTCACTGCTTTGCGGCGCCCCACGCAAAGTTAGGAGGCGCACAGTTTGAGAACCCCTGGCCTTAGCTGTACACAAAGGGGCAGTTAGGTATATATTAAATCAATAATATTTATTACAAGCATTTTGTTAATGTAACTAATTTACTACTTTTAAAGCAACTTAATACTTTTTTATCGTTCAAGAACTGTAAAGTGTCCCATAAGTGAGTAAATAGTTTAAGAATTTATAACAAATTAGAGTAATTTGTATATTTAAATGCGGTTTATGAAAAGTAATTTCCCTCCAAAAAAGAGGAATTTCGTCTGTTCCAGAAAAGAAAAAATAATTTTTTTCCACAGAGGGAGCTGCCCAAAAATCAGAATTTCGGACCTACACCTTTCTTAAATCTGTTTTGTTTCCGAAACGTTTGTAAAGCTTTCACCGGCGATTCTTGGTTGGAGTAAAACAACTTCACTGATAGTGCTTTGTCCACCAATGTGATCATCACAATAAAAACCTTATGCAATTACCAGTAATAGGAAAATTCAAAAATGAGCTGTTAATCGTTCACCCTGAATTTCATAAGATTTTATATTTCCCCGTAATTTTTGCTTCAGTGCGTGTCCTCTATCAACAAAAATTTTAATAACTTTAACCTCTTAATTTAACATTTAAATAACATCTAATAATTTAAACCTCTTAAGTTAAATCTCTTTTTTATTCTGTACCAAAAAGGTTCTGTAACTCTTTGTTTACAAACCGCATTTAAATTTACCAATTTCTTCAAATTTAAGAATTTTTAAACTATTTAAAAATTTATAGGACACACCTGTATATCATTGATAGCAAACTTACTAATAGGCCCATCAATTGAATACATCTGAATGTTCTGATATCGAAGGTAGTGTGGTTAAACTCAGTTATAAAGACATAAAAGATTCCTCGAAATATTTTCATTATAACGAGTAGTCGTTACAATCGACGTTTAAATACCAAATATATACTCAGATGCAATCAAGTACAAAAATGAAGGTTCAGTATTTCGCTTGAAAGTAGGTGACCTTAGAACTGGTAAGACCTTAGAAATAGAACTAACGAAATAGTTTCAAAGTTAATGAAAAATTAAAACTAATGTGAATATTATATCGAGGAAAATGCAAGAAATAAAACATATAATATATAAACGAGATAAAATACATAAATACGGGACAACGCTAATTTTTGCAAACACTGTGAGCCCTTTCTCAGTGAAAATTGCCAATTCTTACCAAAAATATTGTTATTTTTCTCATTAAAATAGCCAATTATTGCCTCTAAATGGCCATTGATTGCAGCAAGGGCCACAGCATGTCTCCCAGAAATTGCAAATTATTTGACAACGAAAAAACGTGTAATATGAAAAATATGACGGGACGAATATATTTATAATCATGTACAATATATAAAATTGGAGTTCTGAATCTATTCTTGGCTGCTATTGGTGTTCACAAAATATTGATATTTGCATTTTTTCTGAGTGACCCATGATAATTCCACCGGATTATTATTTTTTTTTTGTATTTATGTGCATATTTAAATGAGTAAAATCAATGTGGCAACTTTTTCAAACTCTTATTGAAGACGCCACCTTAGGACCCTTTTCCTGAGAGATTTAAGACAGCATAATTTCATTTTTTCAAAATTATTCTTGATTTGCATTAGTGTCAGTAACTTCCAATCGAGACTCAAATGTTTTGAATATTTATGGCCTCCACTGATTTAACGACGACTAAAATCGCGACCTAAAAGGAAATTCTCATGTCTCTTGATTTAAAATGAAGACGGTAATCTTTCAACGCTGATTTTCCACTGCGTACAGACGTCGTTCCCTAGACTTCGTTCAATTAAGAAAAGGGCAATCGCGGAATTTCTCTAACAACGAGAGAGAGAGATAACTTCTCCCTAAAAGTGTCACCCGCACACACAAAGTGTCTTCGTAAGATCCGTGACAGAATAGAGAATTTCTCTCTAGAAAACAGGATGGAAATATAGAAGTGGATCCATCGTTGGAGTTCTCTGACTTGTACGCTTCTCGTTGGCTGTGACGTCTAATTAAAGATCAAACAAATTGTAACGCGTATATGCTTTATTGCTTCTCCAATGGAATAAATACATCGGCGCCTTTTGCTAAATATAATACAAATCAAATTATTTGAATCATACGTCTGACGTGTGGACCTTCCAAACAAAATGGATTCAGTTTGTATTAGTAAATAAATATATGCACATACAGTATATTCCATATCATAAGACATAGATGAGAATAGGAAACGAAACCAGCTCAAAACGTGCTACGTGATGATCGGTCAGTTGAGAGTGAAATGCGCATGCGCAAAAGAGGTTATGTGAGTGCTGCTTGTGTTGTGTGTCTGGTATTTTTTCTACATATCTATTTGTAAACGCGTTGCAGAACGTTGGTGGTGTGGCCCTAAGCTCGACAAGGATATTTCAGTATTATGTCCCATGGCTGATGAATGGCATCCAGTTGAAATTCGTCGGAGGATATTCGATGTGTATCGACGAAAGTGCTTGTTGAACTTGTTCACATTTCCAGTGTAGTCATAGATAATTGGAAATCATCGTGATACCACCATGGTCAACACCCACTCGGACACTGCAAATTTTCATGTCCTTCAGTTTGATTACGAAGCCACTGTGCGGTCGTGTGGGCACCATGAGTGTTATGTGGGACTCTCGCCTGATGAGTCAGGTTTGAAACCAGTTGGAGACGCAGTGACGGTCTTCTGGAGTTGTTTTTCTACTTCGAGGCGTGAATGCAAGCCTGTCTCCCATTTTAAAAAGATTCTCCCGAGAGAGCAGGAAGACTTTCAACATGATACTTAAACAAGACGAAAAATCAAGAATTTATCATAATATGGAAAGTAGATGGCAGCACCAGCAAGTACATGAAAAAAGCAAAGTTCTGACAACATAAATACGTTACATACATACACGTTTTACATGTATCAAATTGTTAAGAATTCCGTAACGGAATGTGTACGAGGTGCATGTACTGTTAAGTAATACTCTCATTGCGGGCCGCTGAGCGGTCATGTGGTCATGACACAATTGGTGGTCGTCTGAAGTCAGTTTTTTGCGGTTACGAACTCGGAGGCGGTAGTGAGATCCGATTTCCGTCGTTCAAAAGTCTCACCACAGAACGTTACCATTTTAAAAACAGATGGCAGCACAAAAAAATTCACACACAACCCCCCAGATACGCACTCAGATTGTTAGGTACACATGCACAATACCAGCATAACTCATTCGGTGGCCATGACGATACACCGGAGTTATGCACGGTTTGAAAGAAACAAGAAAGTCTGATTGCTGTGACTCATTGAGAAATTATTGGCTTCCCATTTGAAGACATTTCTCCGCAGAGAGCAGCCAGGCCTCCAAAACGATGCTTACAGAACGCAAAAGTTCAGCCATGAGCTGTTTTCACCCGGAAATATGGAAGCCAGATGGAACGCGAACCATGCATGATCCTCACAACACACGTACGTTTTAGGGCCACATATACTCTCAGAACATACATTCCGGCATGTACCAATCTGTTAGAAATTCCCCATAGGAATGTTGTAGTTTGATTGTGGGCTTTAACAATACATCAAAAGCGAACCATCAACAAGCAACCGCTACTACACAAGTAAGTTTGATGATTGCACACAACGCACTTATAACAATTATAATTATTATAAATAATATAAAGCTCTAATAAGTATAATATATAAAGTTTATTATATAATTTACTACCGCCGTAGATATTTACACGATCCCCCATTTTCTTCACAGCGAGTACCTACCATAATCCAATGGAGAAAGAGAACGTTATACTGTATAATATAAATGTGAGCGTTAGAAGGTTTTTCCCCTTCACCCCGAAAAGACCAAATGATTGATTCCTAATGGGCAAGACCTCGCTTTCCTGTTCTGTCTGTCATTTCTTTCCTGAGATTTTCTTTGAGGTCAAAGATGATACTTAGTAACCCATGATGCATAAATGGCGCTTGCGAGTTCAATCCCCAAAGAAATTCTCTGGAAATTGAGTTCTTCGGGACAGTCTGTTGCTCGGATCGCAGTCATGTATATTTTCTTTACATCGCTAGATCTGGATTCAAGAAGACATTAATGTCGAAATGAAAGCGTCTCTGGTGTATTTGCGAGGAAAATCGATATAGAGCCTAACTTTTGATATCGCATAACTGAAATAACGGGAAAATGCTTTTATCTGAAAGGAAGTATATTGAGGAGTTTATCCAAACATCTATATCATTTGAATTTCGAGAACTATTTAGTAACTGTTCATAGTTTTTTTCGTGTTCAATATTAATTATATGAATTGAATTGATGATTTTTACTGAGTATAAAGAACGTTATTATATAGGTATCGTTTTTTTTGTTTTCCTCGGGGCAGACTTTTTGTTGTTGTACCTTATCTAAACTTCCAAAGGCTGCACTTTTGATATCTCTGAGCTTGAGACATTCGCACGTGTTACCCACGAGCATAAACAACCACATGTTGTACCTCAGCGAATAAAATCTGCACGAGTGATGTCTCTGAACTAAAAATAATTTCAACTGTTACACCCTGAGCTTAGAAAATCTGCACGCGTTACTCCTTATCTCAAAGAAAAAAAACAAGAAAACCTACACCCGATACCCCTAGCCGATAAAATAATACCAGCCCTCGATACCGGTGGGCTTATATAATCTACACACGTGATTTTCTTGAGAAAAAAATACTTACATGATTCCTCTGAGCTAAACCTACTTTCAAGTGATATTCTGAGGTGGCTTTTCTTTATGTAATGCACTGAGTTAAAATACATGCACATGATACCCAGAGCTAAAAGTACGCATACGTGATACCCTGAGCACAAAAAAGCTGCACGCGTTACCCTCTGAGCTCGTAAATTCTGCACTCGGTATCACTGAACTTATAAAATATGTATCAACATATTTACCCGTTCCGTGGAATTTCAAAAATCTTTACGCGCTTTCCACGAAATCACGAAATCTACATGCATCTTCTCATGCTCTTTTCATGTTAAAGTTTGAAAAATTAATGCTTATTGCAGCTAATGGTTTTAGACATTCTGAAGTTCTCATGTAATCCTGTAAAACTTCAGCTTCTTCCAAGGTCTTGATTTTCCAATCTTCTCCAGTCATTACTGTGCAGTTTCAACAACCACGGCTATATAATTACTTACAGATGGTTACTTAAGTACATTTTGTTCTATTATTCACATTAGAAAATCCAGAGCTTCCCAACGTTGATTATGTTATGTTGATCATGGTGCAATATAAATACATTATTTTCAGTGTAGAACTAATGAAAATTTTAGAATAGCGGATTAAAACTATGATCCAAGTTCGCCGCAATGAATGTTATTTTATGCTTACCGATTAATCATTAAAATGTATTATCAATGAAAAATATCGATTCACAAGGAAATTATGCAATTCAAAAACGCAATTAACTGTTTGAATTTGTCGTTCGAATGACCCTACATTTGTGTTAAAATGGCATCAGGTCGTGCATAAACATTTCAACGCGCCACAGCGGAGGATCCCATATTCGCGAGGCAGCCATTACGAGAAGAATTCGAATAACGCCATTGATTTGAGTCTGTCCACAACTGCTAAATTCATTACAATGGGCTTTTAGGAGGTCCTTTTCTAATGGCCTCACATCATTTAACCATTACTTTATCTCAGTTTCTACTCTTATCTTCATAATGACGAGCATAGTAAAAACCTAGGCGCAGATATGTATTCTTTTTCTCCTTTTTTATCAGTTCTAATCATTTTAAGTGCAGTGGAAGCAAAATGCAGCGAAATGAATGCAAAAGAAGGCAGTCGTTTGTGTGTGTCACACGGGCAGAAAATTCGTTGCATGCAATGCATATGTATGTGTGTGGGCGAATGGGACTAAAAACAGTTTATTTCGGTGTCTAGTCTTTGTCTTTATTACCGCAGCTATTAAACTATTTTCTTTGAGGCAGTGACAAGCTGTTACAGCGCGACAGGATTTGTGTAACTTTATTCAGAATAGCGGAGAGGCACATCTTCGTCTGCGAGTTACAAAACACTTCTTTCTATTTTAAATAGTGTATCTTAAACAAATTTTATGTAAATAACATAGGAAAAGAAGATACCAGGAAAATTATGTACTTTTCACGCATATAGAATATGCATTAGCTAGTTATTCATGTACTATGTACCACCTCTGCAGTAAATTACGTTTTCGTCTTTATTGAACATCGCCGAAAACTGCCAACATCGCAAATAAAATGTCATTTTTTAAGGCATTACAACAACACTCGTAAAATATACTCTATATTAGGATGCATCGAGTAGCTATCCATACTCAATTGAAGACAACCATAATTTCTCGTAGACAATTTATTATAATTTTCCCCCTAAGTTTTTACTTTTTTTTAATGAAACTTACTTTCGTTTGTTTGTATTTGTATTTTGAATTGCTGAATTTTTAAATTCCACTACAAGGATCCTACTTTGAAGCGATTTGAATTTTAGAGCATTTTAAAGACAGACAATAAGACCTGTTCAAAGATTTTGGACTATTTTATAAAAGCAACTATAATTATCATATTTATCCATTTTTTTAACAATTGAATTAAAATCGACTACAATATATGGGAACTTGTCTGATGAAATTGAAATGCACCCTAAAAAACAGCCTGATACCTACAAATAAACGCTGGTTCCCGTCAGTGAAAGTCATAATGCTGTTTAAAAATTTTCTGTTTATAAATATTTGAACGTACACTGTGTAAGAAAAATGTATCAAGAATTGGGAAAATATGAATTTTTGTTCTACATATATAAGTACGAGAGACATCAAAGTTGTGAATTCCGTTTACCCTTATTGTCACTAATGCAAAGCGATTGCAATGGAACACATGGTTGCCGTGTCATCAGCAAGAAATTGGTAACATTTTCCAAAGGAAGGAGAAGGAAAGACGTTAAGGAAAGCGTTAGTAGTGACAAAGAAAATTGAATCGTCCGTTAAATGTGAATTTAATACTCGCCTGCTCACTGCAAGAAATAACGAAAAAACATATTGGAATATTGCCAATGATTTGAAAGAATGAGAACACATGGGCCCAATACATATGACAGAGTCATAGGTTAAATATGTTAAATATGAAGTAGACATTTCTCGCGTACATACGGTATGTGTAGAATGTAAAATTAGCTGTAGGTAATTTTTTACTAATCTAGTGACGTCCCGTCTTTAGAGAAAAAGATATTTTTAATTTATCAGCGTGATGAGAATAACGAAAGTAGCGTTATTACTTACTGTACTACCGTATTTTCCTGCGTATAATACGCTTTGATTTGAAAATAATAATAATAAAAACTTACCTCGTGTTTCAATAATCAATCCATTGATACGCTAATTAATGAAATTTATTTACGAAACAATAGCATTGTTTACACACAAAACATAAATTACAGTTCAATCAAAAACCTTCAAGTTCAGAATCATCAGAATACTCATCAGGCTGGTAACACCATTTTCTGCAGATTGTCTGCAGTGACATATAATCCGCATGTTTTAATGTTTAACCAATTTTTTAGCAGAAATAATCTCGGAATTATACGAAGATAAAAACGGTAACTTCTAAACAGTTTTGACAGTTATGGACCAGTGATATGGCCACAACTGGTACCAACATAATCTCTACAAGGTCGGGAACGTAAGCTCAGGTAGCCAGTTTGGGTAATTCCATATTCACCCCATTTTAGACACTTCTGGTAAAGAAGTGTCTTCTTAAAGAAGTACTTCTTTTACGTTTACCAAAAGTATCTAAACAAACTTTTCTTCCTCCGCCGAAAACTTAAACACTCCACTCGGGATATCAGACTATTCTGTTACCAAACATATATCTTCCCCGTTCTTTCCTACGCCGCTGAAATCAGGGACCCCTACACCTATAGTAATATAGACAAACTCGAATCAATCCAAAATAAATTCACCCGATTTGCTCACGACTGCTAATAATTTCGTTTCTGTGTCCGAACGTAAAAACGAACTTTATCTTCTACCTCTCAGTACTCTTCGTCTCATTTCTCGATTAACATTGTTATATACAATTTTCCATGGCCAATTCAACATGGATACTTGTGGTAACTTAGCCAAACCATCCTACATCTTTAGAAGACTCGACCATTCCCTTAAAATAAAACCTATTTTTGCTTCCACTGACTGCTTTAAATAGATCTTCTTTCCTCGTACCATTGGTGAATGGAACAAACACCCAATCTCTATTGTCGAATCCCCCACTATCACTAGTTTTCTGTCTAATATCAAACAATATCTTTGTCATTTTCAATCGCATCCTCCTGTATAGGGTCCAAGGCCAACAATATTGTATAAATAAATGAAATCCTCATTACATAAATAATTACTATCACACCAAACTAATATTCCAGCTTCAAGCTCCTCATAAAATGATGTTACATAGCGGTTCAAATTGCATCGACAGTATTTTCAAACCATGGATTACAACAATCTCAGTCAAATCCAACGTGAAAAACTAAAAACAAAATATACATTTCATAATTTAACTCTCGTTGTAATATAAATACTGATGACGATGAAGTAATTATATACATACTCATATAATATATATACAAGCTATTTTTTTTTTCCTTTTCTACCATTTATTACTATTCACTGATCATCAACCGTTATTTTGTTTTTCACCTCAGTCTAATTTCTGTGCGCAGAGAAATTGCGCCCTCGGGAAATGACGTCGGCTGCGCCTTTGTAATGGACTAAGGATAAAAAAAAAAGGCAAAAAATTAAATCAAAGGGAGTAAAATCGGTAAAAAAAAAACTACTAAAGACTCAGGAAGAAAATGAGATAAAATAGATAAAAAAAACCGGTATTAAGTAAGTATATGTGTGTGTGTGGGAGGGAGAAAAAAAAAGGATCGAAGTGTTCTTCTTCTTCATCCTACTGATGATGAATTCAGAAGAACAAAAATTACATTAACTTAATTCCCGAAAGAATTTTTTCCATTGTCTTTTTTTTTCCCTTGGAATTCTTTATTTCCATTTCTTCTCCCTTGAAATTTCTGTTTGTACAGTGACTTCACTGGAATAAGAAACTAGAAAAGGAAAGGGAAAAAGAATGGAGGCTGGGCTTTGGCGAAATAATCGCTTCATTACTGGCACAAACAGTTATTCCAAGAGCAACTTTTTAACTTTCCCTTCACTCATTTCCAGACCTTTATTTTTACTTTTACTCTCTTGCTTATTTTATATAATTCTCTTTTTTTCCCCTCAGCGTTACTTCTCCATGTTGTTGTTGTCTGTGCCTTTATCGTGAAGCTTGCTCGGGAACTTTCCTCGCTCGATTTCTTCTTAGGTTTGAAATCTCTCTTTTTCTGTGTCTTTTTCTTTAAGAAAAATAACAATAACACACAGAGAGAGAGAGAGAGAAGTCTTTTCTTCCGAAACACCACGGTTGGATGCCTTTAAATACAGAAGACGCCTGATGCCTTAGCAAGAGAAAAATGTCTTGCCTGCCTGGCTTTTCTTCTGCGGAAAACAGTACTACTCTTTAAAGAGTTTCCTGTAACAGTTTCAGTGTTGTAACAACGAGGTTCAAACTGCGAAGTTTGCCGCTTTTTACTTCACTTCTCTAAAACATGTTCGTTTCGTACTCCATACTTAGTTTTTGCTTTCTCATTCCTTATCCAGTATCCGTCTGAGTCTCTTTTCTTATCTGCTTCGATGCCTTTCTCAGGAATTTTTTTTTTCTCTTCCCACCTCTTTCCTGCAATCTACTTCGAAGAAACTTCGTGAATATAACAAAGACCCGTTGGTTGACTGCCTCATTCGAGTTCCGCGCTAATTTTTAATTTATGTCCCTACGTATAAATATGCAGTGTGTGTGTGTGTGTGTGTGTGTGTGTATAGTTAGTTGGCTTCGCTGTTTGTCTACTTTTCCAGAGAGGGTTGATGTTCATCATAATATGAGCAGAGCTGAGCTTGTTCTACCGTGATAAAAAGTTTCGCACAATAAACGAGGTTTTCACACTCTTTGAAGAGTTTTATGTGCCTTATATGCACGTATAATAAATTCCTCGTTAACGTTGTCGGTGTGCATCGTTATTATAGACGGCAATGCGTGTTGCGCATTTCAAAATGTTCTTGATGTATTATTGAATAATTGGTTCAATTTTGTTCGTTGAGTATACAAGCATGATATAATTTGAGTACAGGCTTTTGACAACATAGTTGAGGTATATCTCAGAAACTGACATGTCCGCTAACATGTAGGAAACAAAGGGGGAAAATAAGATGAATATAGCAGGTTCACTCTTATCACCCCCTTTTCCCCCAAACAAGCCACGTTTCTACTATATATGTTTGAAACTATATATTTTTTCATTAAACCCTGGAGGAGTAGGGAATAATATTTTTGAGGAAAAAGGAAAATAATTGTTCACGTTTATAAAGTTAATCTATGATAGTATGAGAGAAAGAAAGGAGAGAGAGAGAGAGAGAGAGCGTCCTATTTCTTAGATCTTCAAGTGCCCGAGATATCTTGCCCTTGTGCGGAAAGAAGTTTATACAATGAGTGCTGTAATCCTATCAATATGTAACAGGTAAAGTAAAGCGGTCTACAACAGTCCCGATAGACCCACAGAGGAGCGATACGCTGGTTACATGTCATTGTATTTATTTTAAGCACATAATATTTTTTTATCTCATCTCACCAAGTACAGAGACCTACATGACTATATTTGATTAATCAGAGAAATAGCATCCGGATAATATCACTTATTTCACAGAAGTACGCTACTTACAAGAGCAAACTTTCAGAATAAGGACCTATGGAATCCCTACTCGTGAATGTATTATGCTTGGTAATTCTGCAGATCACAGTCCAAGAGAGATATTCACATTGTCCGCCATGAACTCACCTGCTGGAGTAATGGTCACATTGACCAACATGGGAACTTGTGGTGGCTGATTCACCCATGGTTCTATCGCAATATTTTCGAAGACTATCCCGAATCCATTCGACGGGAAATAATAAATATAACAACAACGATATTCCGGCATTTTTCTATAGATATTTTCTTTTTTAACGACATGTATATAAAAACTGTATTTTCAGGAAGTAATTATCAACAACAATATATCATTTTTATTCCGAACATACCCTATTTTTGATATCTAACCTGTCTCTAACAGCATCATGACACGGATATCGTTAGGTGATTTGGACAACTGAATAGGGGGAATAAACTTTATTTCTTTTGCAGCCATTGTCTCAAACCCAATGCCAAAAATCACAATTTATAGCGTGATTTTATTTCATTCTTTTATTGTTTTATAGCTTGTATCACGAGAGAGATGTGAGTCACGAGTGAGGTGAGAGTTGCGCATGGCGTGTAAGCAACGCCTCCTCACACAGATAGATATTACAGCCTGCTTTCTTTCTCACAATTCGCATTCGATTGTTGTTTAGAAAGGCTTCCCGGTCTCTCTCTCTCTCTCTTTTAGTCTCACTTATGACCACTGTGTTTCACTTTTTCTTTTTTCGTACTTTGACTCTTTTATTCGTGATCGTCGTGTTTCGTGACAACAGGCACTGAGAGAAATGCTGAGAACACCTTTTTTTTGTCTCTTATTTATATGAATCTTGTTGTTGACCCATTGTGTTATACCATGATGATATTGTGTTATACCATCCACTGCTAAGCAATTGGTTCGCGTTGCTTTGAATTTTCCAAAACACGGAAAAGTGACTGTTTAAAATCACTAGGCTGTTTAAATTATTCTATTCTAAAATAAGGATATGATAGTTTCCTTATGTGTGCAACGCATGTGATATCGCAAATGTTTCATCAGATTTGTTTAATTCTCGACATTTTAGTGATCAACGGACTCGTATATAGTTGGAAACTCGTAGAATATGATATTCTGTATGTCCATAGCCCAATTAATTTCCGCCGTTTGTAACTAAAAATCATTAGTTGCTTCAGTATTGTTTATCATTACATAGTGGACGAGAAGCCCTATAGACAATTTAAAAAATTAACTACAAATCAACCAATTCAAACAAAAAGTGGCTTTTCCACTAAAATCCAGGCTATGATAAGTTTCCATTCACCCATTTTTCATCAAAAAAACTTTTCTTTTCAAATTTTACTCACAGGTAGCTCTGTAAAACGAAAAACTTAACATAACAGACATGGCCGCCCAGAAAGACCATCTTGGGATGGTTTGCGCTCTTTCCTAAATGGTTGAATGATCTCAGAGAGATTCGACATGGCACATAAAATGCAATACAAGTGCATTGCATACAATTTGCATTGCATAAAACTATTTTTCAAAAGGAGCACCCTTCCATCAGTTTAGATGTAGCCCGAGTAAAAAAAATAGATCTCATATTGAAATATGCTACTTTTATGTAACACAAATCGCCATAAACATTAACTATGCCTTGTTTCTGTTTCATTCTATATGCTATATCGAGTTTTCAATTCATTAAAAAAATCTCTTGGCCATGATAATTACATTTTTTACTCCAAACCACACCTGTTTTTGTCAATTGGTTGATTTGTTATCAATTTTCAAATTGTATCCAGGAGCTCTCGTCCACCCTGGAGTTCCAATTTTCATAGCGGGGATGATGAAATATATATACATACATTTATTATTATAAATGTATTTTTCTACGAACATACACGAATACAAGCAATGTTGTGTGAGAAAAAAACAGAAAAGAATGGAAGTGAACAGTGTAAACAATCGAATCATCACGAAAAATAATGTGATATGAATAAAAAATATTTCTGTTTCCGTTTCAAAATACTGTGAAATTTCTGTATTGTGTGTCATAAATTATTAAGGAGATTAATTATTAACATAAATTATTCATAAGTTATTAACCGATTTTTTTTCTCTCCCTCTCTGTTTGATATATCTTTCTCAAAAATAGTTCAAAAGTTTCTTAATAGAGGGCACTTGAAGCAAATCTTAGTCTCACAAAACGTAGGGTGTAAGATTAACAGTTCATTTCTGAATTTCGCTGCTATGGCACTCACATAAAGTCTTCATTGTGATGTTGACATTGAGGAATGCAACGCTTTCAGTGAAATGTGCTCTACCTGAGCTAGGAATCGCAGGCTGAAGCTTCACGAACGTTTCGGCCACCGAAGAAGTTGAAGAAAGGTCTAGGTCCAGAAATGTGCGTGCAGCGTCCTTCATCGACAAGTAAATACGATTAAAAAGGCCGCACGGGCAAAATGCTCAACGAGGCAGCTGAAAGTATATTGCCATAAAAAATGTGGATGTGTCAAATAAAACCAAAATACAGCAACCCAATATAAAAACATATATCACCAGAAAAAATTTAATAATAATAATAATATATCAAAAAATAGATCATAGTTATCTTATCTAAGTATAGATAGTTTCTCGATATATCCCAGTATGCCTACCGTACTTCTTTTTAAACGTGCCGATTGTGTTAGAATTCAGCACCTAAGCTATACAAAGAACCTAAGCTTGGACAACTTTTTTAATTATTGCTGCACTTTATTTAGGTCTGGACGGGGAAAGAGAGGGCTGCTACAAATCCAGTATAAATAAATATATTTCACGAAAAGAGTATCGTGAGGTGATCATATTTCAATGAGAAAAACGCCATAAATTGTTAATTCTTTATTGACAATTCTCAATTTTAACCTTTGTCCTGTAAAGAGCACGACCTTGAATGTGATACATTCGTATAAAGTCAAACTGGGTTATAAGGAATTCAGTAATCACAATAGCTCAGCCATGACATCAAAAATCCCGGGTGATTCCCACATAAAATTATGCTATTGGGCTTCGTATGTAACACGAACGAAAACGCAATGACCTTGAATAATACAGTCGATGCTCGTTACGGTGATATACCCTTCTATTACAACGTCCGGCGGGTTAAGTCTCAAAGGTTTTCAGATAACGAGTATCATATGTTTTCCTTAGTTTTAGAGATCATCTGTTATAACGTCCGTTTACGACGAAACGACGAGGGTCGTTATAACTAGCGTCAACTGTATCAACTATTGTTAGACATTTGTTTTCGTTTTCGTTGTGATTTAACTTATTAATGTCCCAAGACTCAATAAACACAGTCTATTCCAGTTATAACGAATGCCGTTATTGAGAAAATCTCTTTTTAACGAAAACTTTTCTAAAATTCCCCAGATAAGTTTACATAGGAACAATTTAATAATCGGCAATTCCTCTATCACGAAACTTTATTACGGAGTGATTTATCCGGTCACTTGCAGTTCGTTATATCGGGATTCGACTGTATCACCATATCCGTTTTGATATTTAAGTTTCTCTGTTGAAAAAGCGATATAAAAAGATTCATGTGGAAAGTAAAATCTTGTTGAAATTGGAATAGATATTGCAGATTTACATTTCTCCCATTTCTGGTCTCCTATTTGCAGAAAGTTCCTACGCAGCCAGCAGCCAGATCTACGACATGATACTTAGATACCATGAAAATTTAAACATTTGCCCTCATCACTTAGTAGTAGACAGATAGGACAGCATAAGTAGACTACTACTTAGCCGTGTAAGAACCTCGTGCAGATTCCTCTGCATAATTTATAGACAATCAGTACATGCTGGAACGTGCTTCTTGTTTGTGTGTGAGCGACTCTAACGTATTTATGTTGTCAGAACTGTTCTCATTTCGTATTCTTGTTGGTGCAACCACCTGTCTCCCATATTTCGAAAAGATGTTGGTAAATGCTTGAATTTTCACATTATGTGAACATCATGCTGAAGATCTGACTTCTCTTTGCAGAGCGACTTTTACAAATTCGTCAGGTTCGCTTATTCGATCTCGGGGAGAACATAAAAAACAAGTTGTACCCCTACGTAACCTGACGCTAGGTAGTACCCAACGCCGCTATGGTGGTCGAGTTGTCATAGTGACGGACTCGCATCGCGAGGACCCAGGTTCGAATCCCACCGTCGCCATAGTGGTGGTCGGCTGAATTTGGTTTTCTGTGGTTCCCAACTTCAAGGAGCGAATGCGAGCCGATCTCCCCGTTAAAAAGTCTCGCCACAGAGAGCAACAGACCTACAAACAGCACAAAATCAATCATAACACATCACTCACTTCACTTCTGAAATATAGATGGCAGCACTGAAAAATCACACAACAATACATGTGCACTCAGACTGTTAAGTACACACATAGTTACACCTCCGGCACAACTCACTAGGTAGTAAATCGCCCGTAAATGGTGATAGCCCTGAGTTATGTTTCGGTTTAAAAGAAAAAAAAAGTGAAAGAGGGTAGTACCCAACTCGATAGTAGTAAACTGATGGGTTAATTTCTATTCATCACTGACTGGTGAGTGATAAATTAGTATTAGTACAGCTGGGCATCGATTATTCGAACACCTATCAACCGGAAAATCGATTAACCGAAAGCGTTCCAGTCGGTAAATTCAAATTCGCGCGCTATGTAGAAGTCCCAATAGCAGCGGTCGTAGTGAAGCAAAATAATATTTAGGACTTCTTTTCCTAAACTGTAGCCCTACTTTAATGGTCATTTTGAACTTGTCAAACTAGACTAGACAGTCTGTGTTATTTGTAAGACGTGTGATGCAAAATATATATACAAGTTGCGTTTAATATCACTGTTTCTTTGTTTCATAAAATTGCTCCCATGACAATGGTACAATTTTTTCCAGTGAATGTGATTGGTTATCCGATTGAATCAGTTACCCGAACACCGCCAGTCCCCAATTGTTTCGGATAATCGATGTTCTACTGTATAAATATTGATCAAACAAATCTCTAACAACAGTATTCACGTCAGGAAGCACACATACACTCAGAACCGACATTTCGACATGAACCAATTCATTTCAAATTACTGCAGATGAATCTTTACGAGGTGCATGTACGGTTAAGTTGTAGTATATTGGCATTGCAAGTCTATGCAAGTCACTGAGGTACGATAGAGACTTTCAAAATACATTGAATAAATTAATGACTGACGCTTGATCGGATCGTCGCCTCATGATTAGCTTTTTATCACAGCTAAACAATGTCACAAATACGGAACATCACAGTAATAATACGCCATTCACATTATGCGGATAGACGAGCATCAAGCGTGTTCACAATTCTACAAAAAAGCATATCCGGCAACAATAATTGACATGAAACGCAGAAACTGAAATTGGCTTCTTCGTCAAGAAAAGACGAGAGGAATGTCATAATAATAATAGTAATAATACTAGATGCCGATAAGACATATATTTTCATTTTCTTATGACATATCCATCATTGCGATATTCGATTGTTCAGCAAATCACTGAATAATAATGATTATCTGTCAGACAAACGCTGCAGAGAAATTGCGTCTGATCTCGAACAGATGAAAAAAAAATAGCATATACAGCATACATATTACGAATGATACGTAGAAGAATAACAAAGTGTTGAGAGAAGCAATACGACAAAGAATAGAAAACGGTGTTTCCATAAAGGTCACTTCAACATGAAGAAGGTTCTCGTATCATTCGAAGTATCTTCGCGAGATGATCTTCTACAGAATGGAAATGAAAAAAAAAAAGAACTATTTCCGTTAGAAAGCTTTAAAAGTATGAGAAAGATAGTAAAAGCAATTTTTACATGTTTGATTAGCGAATCCTCATTCAGGCTCATTGCATATTAATGAGAGATTAAAGATATTCCAACAAGGTCGGTCCATCATCTCCAGGCAAAAGATAAACCTTTTTAGATTATAAATGCGAATAAATTTGCCTAATAACGATTCTTTCACGTGCATTTTTAGCTATAATAAAAATGTTGTAAGGATTTCTTAGATTAGCGGCGAATATTTTATGATGAATTGGACGGGTTCAGTTGAATAATTTACACGCCAGCTTTTGAATGATAAGTATATTTCTTCAGCTGGGGGCTTCACGAACACAATGTAAGTGAAGTATTCTCATGAAAGGGTTGATGTTTCCTACTTCTCGTTCAGAAGAATATGTCGCTAAATATATAGTAAGACTAATTTGAAGTATAAGTGAGCATCGAGAATTAATGTTTTTTTTTTATATTTCTGTAGTTATTATCGTCGTATAAAATGAAGATCGCAAGGAAAACTTCTTATGTGTGAAACACTCTATTGAGCACACAGACCACAGTATTTTTAGCATTTATTTAGCGGTAACTAGTAAATTTTCAAAAAATCTTCTTATGCATCGAAGAATATTTTCTGAACTTGAGTCATTAAATGTTTCTTTAAATATACGAGTACAACATTCACCGAGGCCTTGCTGAAAAATGTGATGGGCCACGCTCACCTGAATATTTATCACAATTTCCATAGTACTTAATATTGGATGTTTAAGCCCTTCCAATATTTCCAATAATTTCATGCTCATGTCAATTGTGCTATCATCATTGACGCCCATTAGAATTTTTGTGATAGCCTGTTTATTTTTAGGTTTTATAAAGTCGTCATTTCGTTTCATTACGTATAGTTTTATAGATATGGCATTCCTTGCAACAGACATGCCCAATCTAATTATTATGAAGGAATGATTATTATTTTACAAGTCTACCCGTTTGATTCTTTCGCAGACAGCTCTACTATTTCTGAACAAAGTTTTTCAAATTGGATAGTTCTCAGAGGTAGAATTCATTACATTTTGGATTTTTTCAGGCCACATAGACATCGGCGTACGTTTGAAGTTTTGTGGGCATTTTTTCTCATCTCGTCGTTTTATCTGTGCCTTCATCATTTTTATTCAAGATTTCGGTTGTTCCTGCGACTTCATCAGAAAGTAAATTCGTCAAATACTATCTGTTCGCCTGTAACTGAATCATGAATTTCTTCATTAGCACCTCATCAGAATTTGGGAGAAAAAATATCATTTGGAATTGAATTGTGAAAATGTGAAGACATAAAACCATTTACAGAGTTCTTTAATTTCAGCAGTAAGGGATTTCCGAGACATGTTAAATTTTCTTAAATATATAAAAACTACCTAAAAACACATAAATAAGCTAGATGGTTCTTTTTCACGTGTCCGATGCAAGTGCAGCCACTTTTCTCCATGACAATACCAGAATAAGTAGAAAACTGGTTCCTGGAAAAAAAAAAAAACAACGACAGAAATCTCTATCCCGTTTGCTGATAATAAGGATAATCCTATAAGGACAAAAACGTTCTGAATATGATAGAAGGCAAAGAAAGACATAGCATTATATTTCACTTCCGAGAGCTATTAGATAACAATGCATTTTATTATTGTCCTATTTATAGGACAGTGACAAAAATGGCTAAAATAGGTAGGTACACCACTTATTAGTAAATTTTTTCACAGATATTTTTATCTCACCTAATATATAACTATCAACAACAGAAACACATATTGAATGAATTGAAAATAAAGTAGGAAGTTTCATATCAAAATAAAACCTTTTTAAAATATTCTATTTAATTCTAAATACTTCATGTGATTTTGCTGCATATATAAATATACAGAGTCGACCCAAGACATTAGACGAGACATTTTCAACGCATGGCCCACGGGCCTTATTTTGAATTCGGAGCTTTTTGTCGTGCTTCGTCCATCACTTTCAACTTTTCAAATGTTTGAAAACATTGAAAAGTTATTAATTCGAGAATTAATGAACGCAAAAATTATTGTATCCAAAATTCCAAAATTAGTGCTAGAGGATTTTCCCGAAAAAATATTATGTTAAAGACGTGACACGGGAGGAGGCAAACGATCATGTTGAGAGATAGCTACTTCCAGCGTAGCTAAACCTTTTTGCATAGCTAAACCAACGGCCTTTTGTCAATGTCAGGCAGACTTTAAATGTCACCAGTATAACCAACTCGGAACACACGCACACAAGGTAGTCATTGGTTTAGATTAAGAATATTCCATTATTATAGCAACTTCTGTAAAAAAAATCGATATTTGTACTCAAAAAAAATTAAATTGTGTCGTTTTTTAGCGAATATGTGCAAAATTTTTGATTTTAAGTTTTTTTTCGAATAAATGCGAAATTTATGTATCGCTATTCATTCGTAGTCAGGGGTGAACGTAGATATTCTCATGCATTTTACGGAAGTAAGCGGAACACTATGATGGGAATAACATGTACACATTCCATGAGTGATCAACATTTTTGAATTCATTCCTTGAATGAAGCACCTGCATCATAACTAATAGGTAGTTTTATTGTTTTGGCTTGACTCCATTTATCATGAATCAGAATTAATCATGTTCCTACACTCCCAATGTCTCAAAGATTTTTCAATCACCCGGAATATAATAACAATGGTTATAATTAACTCCCATATTATTCAACCTCTTCAATCACCAGAAAATCACTATCAGACCAGATCCACGAAAGATACATAATAATAATCCAACACCAAAAAAAAAAGAGAAACATATAACTAAATAAACAGAAATCGGGTTAAGTCTACTTTTTTTTATATATTTCTCCTCGTCGACTCTTTGGAAATTTGAAAAATGATGAGAGTAGTTAATTACAACAAGAGCTAATTAATGTAAGATCAGACATTGACAAGCCAGATAATGGCCATGAGAGAAAAAGAAGAAAAAAAAGAAGAAGAGCGAGGAACACACTGTGGATAAGGTCGCCATTATCTGCAAATGGATTGCCCAAAAGAAGTTCTCTTGGGGAAAACACATTAAAGGACTGATGTCTTTAAAAGAGCAAGAAGAAGATTCGAATCGTGGACTATTGCCAGCATCTGTGCCTTTTTCCAACATTCTCTCCTTATTAGTAAATGTGCTTTTGTGTATGTGTATGTGGGTGTGTGCATCTGTTTTTTTTCCCCTTCTCATTTCTTTTTGCCATGAATAGGTTTTGGATGAGAAAACTCGTTCGTTATAGAAGCCACATCGAAAGAAACCACGTTTTTTTCTCTTACTATAATATACAATCAAACAGTCTTCTTTGTAAATTCCAGAAAACTCTCTCTTCTACGCATTATCCGAGAGCAACCATCTCACAAAGAAAAATACGCTATACAGTAAATAATTTCGACGTATACTTCAGAATAGTTTTTTTCTCCACAAGTTCTCATATATTTTCAGATAAGAACCCTTGTTTACATGGTGTATCACAGTTTTTCCTAGTATTTTTCTGGTTTTAATGGGGAACAACTAATTAGTTGTTAACTAATAACTACAAGTATCTTTATTTAATCTGTGAGATAAATTACACGAGAGTATATTTTCGTTGGATGCGTGAATATAAATGGTACTATAGGTGAAATTAATGTTATCCTGTTTGTTTTCTTAATTGCATATTTTGTTCAAAAACACTCCATTATTTCTCTAATTGAGAGATAATTAGAATATTGATAAAATAGATATCATGGATGCTGCTAGGAATCAATTCAGTTTATGAATTGCATTTGCTTCTTTTTTTCCAATTTCAGAAGATATGTACATGTATTTCGAAACGATCTTTCATACGAGTATGCATGAGACTGCGATAAGTAATAGGAAGTAGATAATTGCATATAATTTTTTGAAACAGGAAACATTTAGCTTTTATGTCAATTTTTCTGTTGTGTTTGAATCTCATATCAACATTAAGTATGAAAAGATAAGTAATTTATTAGTAATCTTTATAGTCTCTTACAATGATAATTTTATCCGTATATCTTATTATGTATCTGCACCGCCTTTCTTGGCCTATTTTTTTTTAATTTATTGTTACACAAATAAATATATACTACACAAATAAATATATATACTACACAAATACATACGCATACAATACAAACGTAAACACACACATATAATACAAACACCTTGTGTCCCCAAGGAACTGTGAAGTTCTACTAGCAGACCTATATGGGAATTAGCAGTTGAATACTTCTTTAGCAACACTTACTATATTTATCAGATATGTGTTACTGTATTTTTGTCCATACATTTTTGAATGAAAGTGTAGTAATAATCCATTAATTGTGAAGCTCAATATTATACGTCGTTTCTCTTTTTTTATTATTATTATACTCTGTGCAAAAGCGTTTTCATATCTGGGTGCAATACATTTATCAAAACAGTTTCGTAATCTTAGCTTCTAACGAAGTCAAATATTATGTGGTTTATGTTTTTATTGTTATTGAGTTGATTTTCTGGCAGGAAAAATGTTCAATACCTTACAGGAGCAGTGTAGTAAAACTTTTTTTAAATAATATTTTACGATACATAGGTTTTGGCACTTGATAAACCCGATTATTTATAATTTTATTTTGATTTTGGGTTAAATATTTTTCATTTATTCGAGAAATTTGATAACTCTGTAAAAGAAAGTTTCGTTTGATGGATTAAAGTATAACATTGTATATTTTGAAATGTTTTCCTTTAATCCATTACAATCTATTACAATTTGAGATCTTATTATGTTATATACTCGTGTATTATTATTTAATTTCCGAATATTCCCGTAATATGTTCCGCCCCCAAGGCACTCTGATTGCATAACTTATAATTCGATGGATAAACGCGTAAAATAAATCTTTCAAAAAATATTCGTCGACAAAGGGTTTCTTTTTTTTCTAACCATTGCATATTTTCTAATATTCTCTTATTAAAATACTACAGTGCGAGTACTGTATATAGTTCCGATCATTTTGCAATGTTGTACCCAAGTAATTTTATTCACGAAGATTACTTATTTCTTGAGCTTCGATAACTTTTCTGATATATTTGTCCCAGTTTTTTTTTTCAACGAAGGCTAGTTTTTGATCCTAATCGCGGAAATCATATTCTTCATTATACATATTCGCATCACTTGTATATATGTATCAGAGCCGGACAATTCCCGGGCGCCAGATTTCCATGGTGATTAAACAATTGGTATTGCTGCCTACAATTTTCTTTGAGTAGTTGCTAAATTGCAGGTCAAAACGTTTTGGAGTTTATGGTGGCATTTGTGCCAACTATGCCCTGGAAAAGTCAAAAGAAGCATTATTTTGGACTTTTTTCTTCAGCTGAAATTTTTTTTGACACCTAAAACTTTGTTTTGGCACTTAGATTTTTCTGTGATTTGTCCAGGCCTGATATATGTGTGTAAGATGTGTATAGGGTGCATAGGTAACAGGGAGTATGACAGTTTACTGGTGAACCATTGATCCTATATAGAGGGATACTTTCAATTAAAAAATATCCAACTAACGTAGTGCTCAGATATGTCCTTCATGTCGCAAGGGGTTGTATAGTTATTAAAAGAGTTATTAAAAAAATAATTTATAAAATCCCCGCGTGCTGAAAACCCCAATTAAAAAGTTACTGCCTCGTCTCTCCTGATGCCAGATAAAAAAATTCACGTTTCTACAAGCACTATTGACTGAGATATTTGAATTCGAAAACGGAGGAATGTCGGGAGAAACAACCGTTTTTTTTTGCAATATTTATTATTAACCATATTTAATCGAGAAAAATAACAGCCAATTCGCATGACTTGTTGTCGCCAAAAAGTTGTGAAATTATTCTTGAAATTACAAAAATATTAGCCGACTTGTGTAAAATGAAGGGCTTTTGCAAGTCTCAATGAATCAAATTGTATTGCACGAAAGACGTAGACATTTCTAAAAAAAGTCGGGACGATCAAAGTAAGGGAGACTACAGCAATATTCCGTTAGAGAGAGAGAGAGAGAGAGAGTGATCACGCATAGGACTGAAAATAATCTACACAACGGTTGCATTTTTAGCCTATTTCAGAATGGTGTCCATTAACGGGAGGTGTTCACTACGGAGGATATCGATTATGAAAAGTTCCTCTGTTTTAACACATTAGAAGAAAAATATTCTTAATCTTTCCTATGTAAAGAGTCCTACGATTCGCACATGGCCTCGCGTTTGGTAAGACTAGTAATGTTGTTGAAAATCGAGAAGCTATCCATACATAGAATAAGATATAATTAAGGGTGTCCCTTTGCCACATTGAAATCTATATTTCTGAAGTAATACTTTCGTATTTTTAATATTTCCTAAATTCATCGCTGCAGAAGTAGAACTTAGTGTGAACGAACCAATTTTTAACAGCATTGTCAACGAGGCTGAGCTTAGATAGAAGTGAGCAACAAACAACACTGTCAATACAGAGTTATGTACTTCTTATCATACGGGAGTATATGCAAATAACTAACCGATACAAACGGGGTTCTTCAGGTCACAAGGTATCGGTTCTGGAATTCGATACTATACTTTTCTCTCTCTCTCTCTCCATCAGACTACCCCCCCCCCCCCACCCGCTCTTCCAAACCAACCTTTCCGGCAAATGCCTCATTCCCTTGGAGCCTTTGCATATGAATAATGCTCTGGCAGCGGAACGCCGTTTGTTAGAGACTCTCAAACACATACACACACACACACACACACACAGGGCAGAGGCAATGAGTTATGAAGGTAGGACGAGTGGGGTAAAAGCAGGAGTACGTAAAACGACTGGGGAACCTGGATCAAGGACCGCTATCTCACAATCGATATCACGGGCAACGGTAGCAGCAGCTACGACCTTCCAGGAAATTAGCGAATAAAAGACACGGCACAACGCTAACCTGTACATATACTGCATGTATATAAATAAAAGTTTCGTCGTTTAGACATCATCACTTTTGCGGCTTCTGCAGTAAAGCTGTTTTGTGTATCTGATCGTCGGACGATGATTAATTTCTTTTCAGGATTATGTGGGTGCCGTTGTTAACGCAGAAAAATGTCCTTTATGCTCTGGCATGCGACAGTTTTGATACAGCTAAGAAATACAAAGCTTACTAGAAATTACGGAATATTCCTTCCTCTCTTCCCCGAAAAGAACGAATCACGATAACAGTATGTGACAATGGCTTGAATGTAGTAAGCCAAGGGTGCACAACCTTTAGAAGAGTATAGGTGGTTTGAAATCCTGTCGCGGATCAGTTGAGTGACCTGTAAATACACCTCAGGTCTTTTAAGTGACCCGTAAATATGCCACGGGCAGCTTGAGTGGTCTGTGAACTTGTTGCGGGACGCTTGAATTATCTGGAACTTTGACCCAGACCACTTAAGTGATTTTAAACTGCCCCGTGGGTCACTAATGTGATCTGTAAAAATAACGCAGGTCTCTTGAGTAATCTGGAGATGTGCTACGGGCCACTTTAATGCTGTGGAACTGTGTGGCATCTCTCTAGAGTGATATGTATATATTCCGCGGGTCACTTGTGTAATCTGCGAATGTGGCGCTTGAGTGATCTGAAACTGTGCCGCGGGTCATCTGTAAATATACCGACAGGTGCTTTAAGCACCTGGAAAATTGCCGTGGATCACTTAAATTACTTTGGAATGTTCTGCGGACCACTCAAGTGATCTGAGAGTTTTTCACAAGCCCTTTAAACAATGTAGAACTGCATCATGGTTCACTTAAGTGATCGGAAACATGTGCCGTTTAGTTTATTTAAAAAGAGGTGACGAGCCATATCATATTACTCCGACGTCCACATTAAATCCGCAGGCCATGAGTTTACCATGTATGTAGTAGACCTACATCATGATTTTTCCGCCATTAATGTGGACTATTACGCAACATGATGGCAGTCACCGATCACAAAGAAATGAATGATATAAAATACTTTCTTATTTATTGTACAAGATGTCTGTGCTACCTTGGTCAATGCCCATAACAAATAGCTGGGTCGAAACACTTTCCACATTTGGATAAATTTTGTTACTGTACGAAATCTAGGTAATAGTATATTGGAAATAGCAACTCACACTTTAAGCGTGTAAGCTCTTCACGTTATGCAATACTACTTGAATTTTGGTCATTCAAATAGATCAATGAAATAGTAGACTATACTTTATTTTGCAAGCGACCAATCAAAACGTTGCTTCAGAGTGCCGCCACATCTCATTGATGCCAGAAGACAACGGGATTCAGACTGCGAAGTCCAAGAATTGTGCTAAAGATTGGGGCTCCCACATTTCGTTGATTCCAGAAGCCTATGTAGGCTTTCTAAGCCTGCTCATAAAGGCTAGAATGATAGTGTTACTGACATCGAATGTAAATTCAACGAGAATGATCAGGAAAATTCAAGGAAAAAGGTATCTGTACGTTGTAAATAGTCCGCTGTATTTGGACCGACGTATATTATGGTGATTTCATTGCTTTGGCTCGACTATCACGAATAGCGGAAACTTTATGTGAGTTTATGTTCTGAGCATCGATACGCGTGGTGAGCGAGGGGTTTTTTTGTTTTTTTTTGAATGCATACAACGTTGGAGAAAGAGAGAGAGAAAGTCTAAACCTTTAAACCTTATTGGCTTTTCTCTTTAAGCTAGAAAGAAACCTTTCATGTGAACTGTAAGATGCAATCCAAGACTAGATATCCGACGAAAAGCAGAGAAGAAAAAGGGCGTAAGGTAGTGAGATAGCTGTGCTACTTGCATATGGCTACTTTACTGCAGTTCCCTCTAACGCTGCTGTTATCATCACTTTCTGGTCCGGAGGCCTGATTTGTCGTACTTATCTACAAAAATGGGAAAGTGGTAGAGAATAGTACGGGAAGAGAAAGAGAGAATGGTAAGATTACTTCCCATGAGACACCGCTAATATATCTGAGGCCTCCTAAAAGCGAAGGCCCTGGAGATAGAGACGTTATTTTGTTATTGAATATTTGCTTTTCTCAGACGCGCGGAAGAAAGAGGAAGACTATACTGAAGGGAAATGGAGGAAATAATGCATTAGTCCCTTTTCTCTGAGCCCGAGGGTACTTCTCTCTGTCTCACTATTGAGATCTACTGACTTATGTACATATAATACTTCGTTCAGTGCGGACTGGAAAATATATATAATTCCCGGTAGGGCTGCCAGATGGACGAACCTTAGGAAAGAAGCCAAAAGAGAAAGTACTGATTCAATTAATTTTGCTTATTTGGATGCCTGTGTGTGTCAGGGTTTTTCTTATTAGTACGTAATAAGATATATATAGTAGGATAAAAATACATGAGAAATGAAGATAGAGAAAATGAAGAGGTAGTGAAAAAAATATCTTTTCAATGACAAAAGCGCTATATATACCTATATGTGTGTGTGTACAAAAAATCATTATTTTAAGAAAAAGGAGAGAAAACAAACTGAATTTTATATGAGAGTGAAATAGAACCTATGTAGTGGGTCTTCATCAGGGGGAACCCCATGCATGGTTCGAAAAGTGTAGGCGTTTCTAGAGGGTGGCTATGCCTGAATGCATTAAAAATGCTAACCCTTGTTCCCCGACGCCTGCCTTCTCAAAAACATGTTGGACGAAAAAAGACAATTAAAAAAATGCTAAAAATACAATATTAGAAAAAATATATATACAGAGCTTCAGATTATATATATAAGCTCAAAGAAGCATGAGAAAAAATATATTCAAAGTTACAGGAATAAAAATAATTACAGTGAATATTTTACAAGGATTATGAGAAAAATGTAAAAAATAAATTGAAAAGTTCTTTCATGTATAAATTCACGTTTTAGTGTCAATATTTTGTAGGAATGCTCAATATGTAGCTATGTTATTCCATTTCCCTATTTTATTGATGTCACAGGATTTCGACATACAAGGTTTGTACAAATGAATGACACGATTTCAAAAATTTATGTTTTTAATATTTTACACATAGTTTTATTTGCGATACACAAAAATAAAGAGCAGGATTCAAAGTGTGTGAAATTAAAGATAGTGACAATGAGAGAAAAGGTATTTGTGCATGTGAATACGCAAGGGTTGTTTCCGCTACTTATGTGCAGCGTGCATTTATAAATTTGTAACTGAAAAAAAAAATACTTAAGTCAATATCAATAATTGCGTTCTACGGAAGTGCTGCCATCTATTGGGCGATGTTGAAAGAAAATTAATGTTTTTCTTTGTTTTCATGTATCACAGATTATAATAGCTAATGAAATATAAGTATTTATATTTTCTGATATAAACATAAGTATTTACTTTATAAGAGTTTGAAAATATAATCTTTTCAAATCGTGTCATTCTTTTATGCAACCTCTGTATTTAGATAAATCGTGTTTTTTTAGATTCGGTAATAACGAAATCAAAAGCATTTTATAATTTAGTCGTATTAACCGAGACATCGTTACAACCGAAGTAGTCGTTTCCAAAGACATTATAATGTGAAATATATATTCAGATGCGATCGAATACGAAAGAAAATTAAGTTCGTTCACTATATAAGGTGACCATATTTTGGTGAGAAAAATACGGGAAATTGCGTTCATAAACACGGACCATTGCCTTTTCTGAATAGAAAAAATTTGCCAGTTGAAAGTAGAATTATGAGTTATTGCCTATAAATAATATAAATAACCTCCAGCTGGGAATGAAATGCTACAGAAAGTCTGCAAGTAATTGAAAATTATTTTACGGTGAGGGGGGGGGGATAAAAGTATTACGATACAGTTTAAAAATTATGCAAATTATCTTCTTTCTAATTTTGGTATTTGAACTAAAGCAAGTTCCGTAGGAAAAAAAGGGACATTGTTATAAGAATTTCTCGTGGAACACAAACAATGTGACGAAAATGTATCGCTATATCGAGGGTTGCTGCGTTTCCATCGACGTTATAAGCGAAGTTCATTAACATTATCCTTCATAGAAATCCGCCGAGACAGCAAATTATATACGTTGCAACCGAGGTTTCGATACATCCGAGTTCGACTGAAATTGTAAATGTACGCATCTTGTAACATCCATGCGTGATATGGATAAATATCTCAAGCCAATGGATACAAGTCCAAAAAATATTGCACATAAGGGGAAATAATGGCCTGGCGTTTTCTGTCTGTCGGTTTCCTTCTCACCTCCCTCTTGCCAACTTTACCAATACTTACTTCTATACAACCTATAGATCCTACCAGAAAGGTATACGATTTGCGCAGCGAGGTAACAAATAGCTGAGCATCGATATCTCTCTCTTCCATGTAGATCTTGAGCTATAAGAAAAACCTGAACCATTTATATCAGAAGGAAGGCTATTACCATGAAGATTAATAATCCCAATTCTATATGAAAGTAGATAATCCAAGGGAGGTTATCTAGCAATCCCTGGGCTATTTCTGGTTTCGTTCGATAGCGATCACGATTCCGCAATGGATCATAATTCGTTCAGCTGATTGTTACGGCATCGATATTTCTCTTAAGAATCGCATTGGGTTTTTTGAGGGGAAAAGGACACATTTACACATCAAAACTTAGGCGTGTATGATTTTACACCCTCAGCCATTTTTGTAATTTCATTTCACGCGTTTCTCAAACTTTTCCATTTTCTCACGTTTCTCAAACATACACATTTTTACACACTTCAAACACAAACATTTTCACTACATTTTCACAAACTTAACACACTTTTACATTTTTATGCAGTTCTTAAGCTTTAGTGTTTTTACACGCTTCTGATAACTTTAGTTTCAATATTTTACATTCTGACACAATTTTAAAACTTTTAACTAAATTTTTTCATTTCACCCACTTTCTTCATTCATTCACTCATTTCACTCTCATTCTCAAGTATTTCAATATATTTTTTTCTACTACTGTTACCGACACATTTAATTTTTTTTTTTTTTGGCACGTTTTATATTTTTTCATGTTTTGCATTTTCTTCTTTCATCCTTTCTATAGTTTTTCCTCCTTTTTCACATTTTCTACGTTCCACAATTTATATAGGAGAGTAATATTCTTGTCTTGAATGTTTTAAAATTACTTATTATACACGTTTTCTATTTCCTACTTTTACACGTTTTCTACTTGTGCACATTTTAAATTTTCTACTCTTACTCAATTTACATTACATTTTTTCAAACGTTTCGCACGTTCCACTTTTACAAGTTTTACAACTATTTTCACACGTTTTACATTTCTTGTTTTCGCTCGCGTTACAATTTCTTCTTTTGCAAATTTTAAATTTTTTGCTTCCAAACGTTTTTTTCCCTTTAAAACTTTTCACATTTTCTCCTTTCGTCCGTTTTACATTTTGTACTTTTAGATGATTTAAATATATTCTTCCTTCGCGCATTTCTGGCACTTTTGGTTTCCTACAATTATTTTGTTGGAAAACTTTTTTTACTTACTTGTAGTCGTATTTCATTTTTTTCATACTTAAACATACATTTTACATAGTTTTCCTAAAAGCTGAATATATAATGTAATTTTTGATAGACCTTTCATTTATTTGTACAGCACTCACGCAATGCAAAATATGAATGTATCTGAGGCTTTCTGGATGACCAAATCTTTGCATCCACATCATATAAGTAAGGTTGAATTCAGTGACGAAAGCCACTATTTTATGAAAAAACTTTCATAAAATACCGCCTACCTTTTCTACCCGATTAACCATTTCGTGGGCCGTGGGATATACTTCTCACTCACTTCTTCTTGTTGAATACTGAATTTGTGCATTTCTCACTTATAGTTTTGCCTTGCTATGGCGTGATAGAGACCATTGGCTGCTGCTTCAAGATTACGAAGTGTTGTAGGGGAAATATATTTAAAACCCTCAAAAATTCATGAATTCGAAAGAGAAACCAATGGAACACAAAATGGCTAAGTGAGGCGAACATGTGGTTCTTTTCATCATATAACGATGGCCATGTTCGTTGTTTGGATAGACCTATTATAAAAATCAATTTTTCGTAAAAGGGAGTATATTTCTTTTACCGCAGTGAAGACTAAAAAAAGGCTTCACTATGAGATCAGTTGCGAAGAACAATGCATCATAATTACTCAATAATTTACCCACATTATAGAAGGACATTAACGCATTTTTTTCATAACATACATGGTTAGATACTTATATTTACGCAATCGCCTCGAAACTTCAGTCTATATGGCTAAATGCTTATTCGATAAATGCTTATTCAATAAAATAAGAATAAAAAAACAAACAATAAAATACTAACAGGAAAATATATATCCACCACATTCCACAGCTGGTGCTAGTAGATGATTTATGAAATTTCTTACTCTTAAAGAAAGAAAAAATGCAGAACACAATCAGCTGAAAGACTTTCCCAGATAAAAAATACAAAAAAGTGCATAACATATAATTGAATGAGAGTAAAAAAAAAAACAGCGTTCTTCTCGGATTCACGCTAGAACTCTTCTTGCAAAATATGAATAGAACTTTTTTTTTCATTTTCTCCAAAGCCAAAGATATATTCCAAAGATAAAATGATTTACAACTATCGAAAAAAAAAAAGTATATTGAGATGGAAAAAAGAAAACAATATTTTAACTAGATTTTTTGGAAAAAACTTACAAAATCAAGTTGAGATGAGAAATCTGCAGATTCCTCAGGGAATCGATAAGTTAACATTTGGCTCCTTGCGTTTCGGTATTTCTATACTCAAGAAAAGAAACACGAAGAAGAATGGATGAAAAAAAAAACAACTTTACAGAAAACATCTTACCATGCAAAAAAAAAGAAGAAAATTAAAGAAATAGAAGAAAATATAAGAAAACTGATAATCAAGCGATGCAAGAGAAGAGAGAGAGAGGCTGAGAGAGATGAGGTATAGAAACATTGAAGGAGAAGAGAGAAAAATATATATAAGAGAGAAAAGTAAAAGAATTGCAATGACGCAGTACGTGAGGTGATGGAAGTTAGAAAAAAAAGGGCATAGAGATAAGTTAAGAAATAAGAGTGGAGAAATAAGAAAATAAATTTTTATAAGGAAATATATTTCTTTTTCTTGGAAAAGTTCTCTGGTTGCTATATGTGCTCTCCTGATGGATCATTCGTTCGGTAACTTTTGGGTTCTAGAAAATCGCTCCTGACTTGGAAAAGCGAACTCTCTAGATTCTCCGTCGTCGTCGTCGTCGTCGTCTTGCACTGAATTTCTACTGCTGACGTGTGTAAAAGTAAATAGAGCAAACGGAATTCTGAATTCCCGCACTTTCAGCAAAATTTCTTTCCTTTTTTTTATTTCTAAATATAGATTTTTTTTCCCCTCTATATCTACAGCCGAAAGCACTATTGGACATAGAGATATGAATTTTTTTTCCATATACCGTAGTTTGAAAATTTAGCGGAAGTGATTCTATGCTGAAGAGTTGCCTGAAGGTGAGTAGTCAACTTTTAGTTGAAAAATGCAACGGATTGTCCTGAAAAAAAATGTCTGTACTATCTCGAATAGTTACTAACAAGAGGGTCACACGTTGTTTGAATCGAATTCAAAATAGTTATGACGGTCAGATGGCGATAGATCCGGCTTATTTACAATTTCTGCGTAAACTTTCTCTTAATACAAGTTTATGATTTTTAAACAATCTTCACAACATTATGCACAGGATCACCACTCAATAAGAGACGCTAATGGGGGTCAGTCTTTTTGTTCCACAAATATAGTGTAAATAAGCTTTTGTTCAAGGGAACATGGATCAAGGCAGCACTTGCATAGAGTTTTCCTCAGATTCGGAACGCCCCTTAAAGAGAGGTTTGACTTAAACATGATTCTACTTGAATGATAAGTTGCTTTGAAATTTCGTTAAAACTGAATGACTATCAGAATTTGTTGAAGAATGCTTAAGTTATTGTTGCATTGTACGTGAGGAACACATTGAAAAGAGGCAGTGAACGTGAGAAGAACATTTTTTGATATATACATATCAAAAAATGTTCAAAGAAGTAACAGATATCAAAGTACAGTATTTTTTATGAATTGCCAAAAGTGTGTACGAGTAAGAACAGTGTTGAAATCCTTGAAGTTGAAAAACCTAAAATTCCAAAATATTAAATACTAAAATAAAAATAAAAAACCGATTATCGTGAAAAACTAACATGTTTTTAAATGAGGAGGAGTTTAATGAAGAATACGTGAAATCCGTATTCAGATAATACCAGAGATTTCTTTCCACTTTTTCCAATTCTGTTACATTCGCAAACAATGCTTATCTGCGTAAACTCATAGGAACGGAAAAAATGATCTCCTTCGACCCTCCAGATTTTTTCAAATGAGAGACCAATCCGCATTCGCGCCTTAAAGTTAGAAAGTCGCGCAAAACCAAGTTCAATCAACCACCACTTCACTTACCGCCTGTGGGGATCGAACCTGGGTTTTCAGGATACGAGTCTATCACGAAGCCTACACGACCGCACAGTGGTCATTCTGGCTAGTCCGGACGTGAAAGAAGAAAAACTCTTTGCTATAACCAGTTAAAACACACTCGAGTCATCACAATTGTCATGATCAGTATTTTATTGGTCTGAACAGTAGAAATCATGATGTTGGAATGTTAATAAACACTCTCACAAAATCACATTATACAGGGCGTACCATAAATTCCTAAATGGTTTTAAAATTTAAAAAAAAAATGGAGGAAACGGTATGTTTGAACGTGACTTTTGTGAAAAAGTTATTCTCACAAAGGAAAATTTTACAGAAAAAATAGTTCAAATTTTCGTCAATAGATAGAACTGCACGAAAACGACTCATTGTAAACATAAATAAAAGTACAATAAAATTCTGGGTGTACGATTAACATCTAGTTCTTTTCTCTTGCTGGTGCTCACATAAGATTGACTTGGTTGTGTTAGCATTGATGGATAAAGCACTATTGGTGGAATTGTTTTACTTCAGTCACGAAACGCAAGCAGTTTTTCTACGAACGTTTCGGACCAAGAAAAAAATTGATGAACGCTTCAGGTCTAGTCCCTCCTGTTCGGGACTGGTTTCCTTGGCCTTCTATCGACAAAAAATTTAACCGTATTCTTTTATCTCTCTGCCAAAAAATTTCCTCTTTTGTAAGAATAACTTTTTCGCAAACTGCATTCAAATGTACCAATTCTTGCGATTTTTATGAATTTTTCACCTCTTTACGAATTTATGGAACAACTGGTATTATGGTATGCCATTTAACATTTTTCCAAAGCAATCACGGTTTTGTATGAAATATCCTTAGAATATTTAAAACACTATAGTATCACAAAAGAAGGTTGAAAAATATTGCAACCATTTTGAATCAGCTTTATTGAAAAGCATTGTGTATGTAAGCTATTAGTAAATTGGAATATTATAATATAAAATGTATATATTATAATATTCCAATATTATATGTCTCCAAAATCCGTTCCGTTCATGAAATTTTCAATATACATACTTCTTGAGATGAATTTCAGTGTTGCAACGCCTTTATGTAAAGATTATTTGGAAAGCAAAGCATGCAAAATATCATATTGCTCGCATGTTTTTGTGTTCCTCCTAGTCTATATATGAACACGTCAAGATACCTCAGATCAGCTCATACATTTATTGCGTCATTAAACGAGTCTCAACCAGCAGAAAACATATTTCTGGGGCTATATAACCTGTCGCTGTTTTGTAACGATTTCTTCAAAGTGATGTTATATGGCCCAATAGTGGGTACGAGCCTTCCATACAAAGGTGGATTTATAGCGTTTGTATGAACCTGGATCCCGTTCACCATCGTGCTATTGAGTGTTCAACATTCATTTACAAGATCATACAGAAGGCTATTGATCCGAGAATAGGGAGGCGATGAAATGCTTTTATGATGGCTGTTAGGTCTCGTTCTGGTCGCACCGCTTTTGTGTATGTGTCGGCATTTAAAGCGCTCGAGGATTCTAGTTTGCTTGTGAAGCAGCTGCACTTCCTTGAAGATGAATAGCAAAGGGACATAATTTCTCGATTCTTGTTCATCAAATGAATTATTCAGGAAGCAAACCCAACAATTGTTTTCTAGAAAACAACCGATATATATTGGAGTCGTGAGGAGGAGAAGCAGTACATTTCAAAATACAATGTTCGGATTATTGCTCCGATACCGATTGGAATTGAAAGAAAGTACAGCCATACGAAAGGAATTTATATCTCAATAAATGAGGATCTTGAAACAAAACACTTCGTAAGCAATGCTTCCGATTCAGATGAGTTCGTAAGCAATGATATTCGTTCAGATACTCATGGTAGCTTCAACAAAATATGCTGCAATGCGCTTGCGATTCATTTATTATCGCATATTAACTTCATAAGCAATGCTGTAATATCCTTGTGATTCACATACTCGTGGTAGCTTCGTAAAAATGCTCCAGATTCAGTTACTTGTGGTTAGCTTCGCAGACAATGCTTTTGATCAAGATACGCTTTGGTTTAGCTTCGTAAACAATGTTTTCGATTCCGATACTCTTGATTTTATCCTAGTAAACAACGCTTTCGATTTGAATATCGTTAATAAAGGGCCATTCAAGTATTACGTCAGCATCGAGGAGGGGGGGGGGAGGGGTTTCCTATTTGCTGACTTTTGATGACAAGGGTGGGAAGGGGGGGGGGTTTGGATGATGTTAGTCATCCAACCACCTTTCAGGGAAATACGAAATATTTCTTAATGACATCTTACTCGGTGCGCCAAAAACGAGAAAAACCTTTCGCTTGTTTGTAGGCACCTGGAACTAATATTCTCCCCAATTATAAGTCACCCTACAGATCCTTCAAGTGCTCTCGAAATGTGCCCGGACAGCTTAAGTGTTCTGGAAATGTGCCACGCATCACTCAAATGATCCGTAATTATGCCACGGATCACTTAAGTAATTAGCGAATGTAGAACTAGACTGGGGGCCACCTAAGTGCTCTAAAACTATGCCACATGTCATTCAAGGTATCTCTAAATGTGCCACGAATCGCTTAAGTGTTCTGGAACAGTAACGCGGGTTACTTAAGTGATCTGAAAATGCGCCACAACCCACTTAAATGTTCAGGAATTGTTCCACGCGTCATTTAAGCGATCTGTAAACGTGCCGCTTAGTTCATTTTCACACAATTAGGTTTGAGGGGGCCGGCCACATCAGATAATCTTCAGGGCCACATTTTGTCCACGGGCCAAGGGTTTACTATACATGTCTTAAAGGATGGGACAAAATGAATTTCTTAAAAAGAAATTTTGAGTTCTTAGCCTTCAAACAACATTGAAATTAACAGAAATTGATTATAAGATTATGATTATATATATATAAAGGTATTTTCTTTGGAAGATTTATTTTTTTAATACTTTTTATATCAAAAAAATAAATTTTCGTCTGGGGGGCGCAGGAGCCCCTCTATGCCCCCTCCCGCGTACATCTCTTATACCACCAATATGCGTTAGGAGTTAGAGGTCAGTGCTGACGAAATTTTGCTGACAGGTGGAGGGGGGGGGGTCAGAATTTTGTGGACTTGCTGACAAGGGGGGGGGCGGATTGGTCAAAAATGGCTAAAAATTTGCTGACGTAATACTTGAACGGACCCTAACTTCTTGTTCAATGCTCTTAATGGAAACTTTCAGAAGCACTGTAAACAGTGTTTGTGTTTCAAAAACATAGTGCTTAAAATTCAGAACACATAATCTTGATAAGCACAAAAAAACACACTGTAGAGAAACTCTTTGTTACTTCGTAATCAATGCTTAAAAAAATGCTTAAAAAAATTCTTTCCGCAACAGTGGAACATCCAATGTTGTTACAGCAAAAAGCTTTCGTAACCGCATATTCGTTAAAAATGCACTCCTTAAAAATAATTCTCAAAATTAGAAATGACACTTTCAACAATCAAAACACTCTTTTAAACTCATAGAAGTTGTTCCATATTGAAAAACGCTTTTGCAAATTCGTAAACAATCGACCCAAGTCAAGGAAATTTTAAATCAATGTCCTCGATAAAAAAAAAAAAAAATCATACTTTGGGGATAATAGTTTTGTCTTGATCAAAATATTATTTGTTAATTTGCGATCACTGTTCCTGTAAAAAAAACATCTGTAGCACCTTTGTATATAATGCTGTCGATAACACAAACATAGCACTGTTAACAATGCTACCGATAATGAAAATTATTTGTAACATGATTAATAATGCTATCGAAAATCATTCGGATCTATGTAAACAATGCCATCAACGCAATGACAACGCAAATATTTGGAACATTGCTGTAAATAACAAAAAATATATATATTCGAAACATTTCAAACATTGTTGTAAGTAACAAAATTATTTGGAGCATAGTAAACAATACTGTGGAAAACCAAATTTAATTTGAACATTGCAAACACTGCGCCGAAAACAAGCATTGTTCGTTACTTTGTAAACAACTCTCACGACTTAATGGATTATTATCAGCCACCTCGTTGGGCATTTTGTCTGTATTTGTATAATTAACAGTGCCTTGCAGATATACTACGTTATATACATTGAAGCAAGCCCATCATATTCTGTTTTTATAAATTGCACTGCGAATTGAGTGCATCTGAAATTTTTTTGAAATGTAATTTGCTTTATTAAGGATCCCGTCATAATGTGTAAATTTTGAATCCCAATTACAGAACTGTCACTAAACTATATCAGAAAAATGTAGAAAAAAATCATTCGCTGGTGACTTCTTTGACTTGATGACCAGTCTTGATGACGACTGGTCATCAAGTCAAAGAAGGAAAAATCTACATTATGACACCAAGAAACTAATGCACGATGAGCCTTTCGCACTCGTGAACTCGAGATAACCAAAAACAATTTTAAACATTTGTAATCGAGTCTATTTATACGAGACCGGTGTACAAACAGGACAGGAAGAAAGCGAGAAAAAAATTACAAATATTACATAAATATATATGTATAATATTCCTTTTCCCCATAATGGAATGTCAGGGGCAGGTCATAAGCAATTTAGCAAATGCGCAGAATGTCCTATTTCATCATAGGTTCGATTCTATTTCTCCGCCTGCAATTTCCCCGGCTGTTATATAAAGCTGGACGTGCTAGTGGAATGGACGAGGAAAAGGGAGGCAGAACAGCTGTGCCCGTCATTACAATGCCGATTCCATACACCCCCAGGCCTTCTCTCTCTCCCACGTTATTCGTCCGCAGAATGATTATACCCGGAGAAATGCGAATGAACCCCCCGCGTGTCCCGGTTTTTCCCAACTCGCTGTCGAGCAAAATACCGCTGGTGACGAGCCAGATTTCATACGTAAGTACGAATCGACTCGCTGGTACGGTGCACGTTTCAATGAGGTCATCGCATGTGTATGTAATACGTTGTTCTGGTCTACTGAACGCATATTGAACGGCGAGGAATACGGAAATATATCTTCTAATACATGTACAACCGAATATATGCATGCTAATACTATATAGCCAATAAATGTGCCACAATGGATAACAAATTCATAAAATATTTCGAATAATTCGTTTTTCCCAATAAAACATGCTTATAAAACGAGTTATATAACTAATATAAACCGTTATAACGTTACTTAAACAACAAAAAAGAGCTTTTGACCGAAATGAAAAGTGGTCATAAAATATCACATAAATTTATTTGAATCAATACATGAATATTTATTCAAAAATAGCATAAAAGAGGAAAAGGAGGTGCACAACCTTTTCAGTCCAAAGGCCAGATGTACGGTATTCCTGCTGCTTGCAGGCCAAAAACTTGTATATAGCTAGTATTTTATGGGATATTTCTGTAATTTTAGCCGTCACAACTTCCTTTTATAAAATGTCCGGTTTTTTCTCTTATTTCCAGTGAGGCTTAGTTGAATTTTTGAAGTCAGAAATTATTAAGGTAATTTTCATGACATGAATTATATTACGATAATCATAACTGTACACGGCGAATTCGACCTATTCTGCCATACGAAAGAGGGGTGATAGACGAACTCAAGTGGATCATGAAACTCCCCACCAATCCTGTCCTATCTCGAACCGTTTTCGAGTTATGGTGGATAATCGGTTATGGAAAAAAATGCGTCAGGTCTGAAAAATCCGGATTTGTGAAGCCTTTGAGAGATCTACACGCAAACTGAGCACCTATTCAAAAAGCGCAGAAAACATTCTATGAGAATGTTACCAATTTTCTTTTAAATATCTGGATTTAATTTCAAGCTACGTGCACTGAAAGATTGGCGAAGTTCAAAATACAGTTGTGGTCAAAATTTTTAATTGCCAATTCCGCAAACACCCTTCGAGCTACAATCTGTGTGTGTGTGTGTGTGTGTCAAATTTCCCAGAAACTCATCCATTCCAACAGCTACCGCAACAGTCTAGAATAAACAAAGTTGGTCATAGTTGGTAGGACAGGGCTGGTGGGGTGTTTCATGATCCACTTGAGCTCGTCTATCACCTCCTTTAGTTTGACAGAATAGGTCGGATTCAACCTGTATAACAATTAATTACAATTTATCACACATTATTACTTGTTTTTTGGGAAATGCATTTTCACCTAATATTACTAATGATTTTTCGCGATTGGTGATTTTTCAGAAATCTTGGCGGGAGAGAGAGAAAGAGAGAGAGATGGCAACTTTTTTTACTTACTTACCTTTCACAATTTTTTTTTTTGTGGCTGCAACTGGCGAATTTAATTGCCTTGGTAACTTTTTGGCGATAATCCGTACTTTTTACGAATGGAATATAATTAGCCTGGGTATTCATCGTGTTGTGAGTATCGATACTTTTCCCCGGATCGGCTTTCGCTGGTGGATGTAACCCCCTTGGCGGCATCATTTGGTCCGTGGGCTGGAGGTTGTGTACACACTCCTGTACTCCAGTATAAGACAATTTTTGGATGAAAAAAAAAGACCCACGCAATATTTTGTGTCCTCTCGGATTATCGTAAAGTCATTGAAATAATCATATCTTTGAGACAAGAATGTGAAATGAATTTTATAATCTTAACACTAGAACAGCCGGATTTTAGACTAAATTTAAACCGCAGTTAGGGGTCAATTTAACTCCCATAAGAAATTCAAGCCCTATTAAAAGTAACTGTTGCTTGATTGATGAATGATGTCGAAATAACAGTATAAATTTAGGACCCCGTTATAAAGTTGAACTCTTTAAATAACGTCACTTCGCCTATAACGTCAAGTTTTTTTTCAAAGTTCTGCTGGCAAAATGGGCAAAAAGTTTAACTCGTTATTAAATCACCCCGCTCATTTTTATTTGGTGTCTAGAGATGACGTTATACCGAGATCTTACTGTATAAGATTTAACCTGTTTCACGATGTGTTAATGCATGGGTACAGATTATATAATAGAGCGAAAAAGGGTGAAATGACTCAACCCGTATTGTAAATTAAAACATGTCTCGAAGCGAAATTATACTCATGAATATCAACTACGAATGAACTAACAATATTTTCTACAGTTCGTTGTCAGACATCAGCACAAATTGAAAAATACACACGCTTGACAATGGCAGCAACATATTTTCCACAAAATTGATTTTAGCATTCTTCGCAAAACACTTTATGTTGCGAAAAGCACCAGCACAAAAAGAAATCCTAAGCATGAGACTGTGGAGCCTGCTGATTCATATAATATATGAACAGACCACCTGCAAGTTCCGCATCTTGTAGTTTATTTCTCAGCATCTCGTGTTCTACATCTATCCCACGTTTAGAACTATTGTAATAAGTGATTCGTGACCAAGATTCTAAAATTACGACATACTTTTTACTCCTGCACCTATATATTGTGAGTGTTGTTTACATTTCTGACTGCAACAGGACAATATTGTGGTGTGGCATTGGAGTGTCACGTGCAGTTGCGATTTTCTTCACAGAAAGTTAGTAAGAAAGTAAAATAGTTGTCAGTTCAATTATGACGGTGCGTCCGAATTTTAGATTTGGTTGCAGTAACACCACACTCTCCCAAAGTTGCCCATTAATTGGTCGCTCTATCTTTGCCCAAATACAGATAGCCATTCAAGACGTATTTGTGGATATCACGACATTTGCTGACAAGAACTTGGTGCCAAGCTTTCCCGACTCATTTGCCATGCATTAGAAAAATTTGCATCGTTATTTCATGGCAACAACTGCTCATCAACGTTTATTTTTGGTTCACGACTATGCGCCTATAACAGGTTTCCGGCCAGCCCTTACCAAATGTGTGAAGCGAGAGATAATTTGTTAGCAGTCAGGCGCTCAGATCTGATGCTTCGGACGTCAGTTCTAAGATACCACGTGATTTCATGGTACCGATAGTGTGACATTGTTTCTTTGAGCGCAGGTGGTCCTGAATGCTTGTTTCACACGAATCATCTACAGATATTTACTTCAAAATCAATCATTTTTCCTATGGGGGTCAAAATAACCCCCTATTGTCTGTTTCAGGTATTTCTATGGTTATTTACTTTAATAATTAACGTAGACATGTAAAAATTTGTCACATTATTTTTTGATATATTTGAAATCAGAAAAATGACAGTTTCAACGTTCTATTAGGTGTAAAAGTAACGCAACAGAAATTGGAAAAAGGGTCAAATGACCCCAAATGACTCCTTCTAGTGTTAAAATATGACAAAATTAATACAAATTATAAGAAGTTTAGAGCTGTGGATTACGTAAACCATTGGGGAAAATATTGGGGATGAAATTTCCATATGGAAATATACTATTCTCTCTGGGTGGCCACCTGTTTGCCTGTCTGTACTTTTGTACTTTCAACTATAGTAAAATGAAAAAAACTTAATGGTCCTTGAAACAGATTTTGACCCTTTTTTAAACACCTCATTCCCTGCGTCACCTGTCAAATGAACGTAAAATTCTAAATAACGTTCGGGACTGAGATTGGTAAGATACAGTGAAATACTAAAAAACGAAACCGTGCTGAAAAAAATACCACGGTATGATCATTGTATCGAGAGACATCATCATCGCGCAGTACCGAATTTTTATTGTTATTGATAGCTCTCCTGGTTCGTCGTTTTGCTACCATAAAATGCACCATATGTGTTAAGTTCCTTTTTTCTTTAATAACCAAATTGAGTTAGATGTTCGGCCCCTGCGATATTATTTGCCGTACATCAAACTTTTTATATGACGAGAAAAGTAGGTATACTGAGAGAGACACCTCAAGCTTTAAATGCTTGATGGATTTTCGAGCTGATAATTCTGTGGTGTTTGGTCAGAACAAGATAACTCCAAAGTCACATTTTTGAGATATAAGCATTTTCACTGTCATTTAAAAATTAAAATAAAGCATATACACAAATACAAAAGAAAATATCATACATCAGAATGTTGTTAAGCCGTACGCACAAATTTATACACTTATCTCACTTCTAATTAGTTATAATTAGCGAGACTTACTTTTAGATCAAAAATCCATTTTTTGGAGATATCATGTTTTGACCAAACACCACAGAATTTTCTTCATAGTTACTGGTTTGTATTGAGGGTCATATGAAAATCCTTTAAAGAAATTTATCTCTAATTGCTCTGCTTATACATGGCCTTAAAAAGGATGTACAGAGCTTCAAAAATAACATTCAAAACAACTGTATTGTGCTCGATATCACTGTACTGAAGTAATGAATGTTACTTTTCAAACATAAAGCTTTCCTTGTTTGTGATTCATACTATACTAGTAATTATAAAAAATTGCAAGAAATTCAAACAAAACATTTTAACCAGTTAGCGCAATCACAGACACACATGTTCTGCAAAAAACAAAAAAAAATGATGTTGTCGTCAATTGGGACATCTATCAGCCAATTAAAAATATATAATGAAAAGAATATGACCTCACCTTATGTACAAAGGCAGTTCTAAAATTCTATCTTCAAACTGTCTGTGGTAATGATAGTTGCACTTATGCGAAGTTATGAATTCGAGGGTTAACATTTTTGGTAGTCAGGTGGTGTAAAATACTGGTGTAGATAAATACCCGCGGAACAACAAAACTTGGAGGTAAATTTAAAATGGCAATACAGGGATTTTGACCGAAATATGAAAAATGTCATTGTAGCGGTTTCAATACATCTGAAAAAATGTCATTATAGAGGGTAGTATCGTAGTAGAGGATAGCGTTGGATCGCTTTAATATTAGTTTACAGGCAGCCACGAAATGTCATGGTAGAGGGAATAACCGTTATAGCGAGGTTTCACTGTTTATACATCATGATGAATTTTAATGAACTTGTTGACTTCTCTAGATCTTCCAAATCTGTTAAGGGAAAGTATCTTACATAATGCAAAAGCTAACTTCATTTCTCGAGCCCATCATTATTTCCATCTCCATGAATCCATTCATAAATCTTCGAGTTCCTTCCAACAAATATCACAAAATCAGAATTTCCCATTCTCTTATCCGAAAACAGAACATTAAAATCTCCCTCCAGCGATGCACCTCGTGTATTTTCTGCATCCATACGTCATCTTTGGTAATGTGTAAAAGACGGGAACGGGAGGAGGGAGGATGCCCTCCATGAATCACATGCGTGCATAGCCCCATGTATTTACTTCTCTTTTTCCCATCACTTTAGTTAACGGATCACGCGAGTTTAGTAAAACGTCCTTCATTTGTCCTCATTCTTCCATTCCGCAACCCTGAACCTACCCTATACATTTTTTTTTTCATATGTATCTGAAACTATTAAGGCACCTGTCTTTTAGGCGCATATTCTCACGTTTGAGCTCTTAGCGTTTCTTTATATATATGTATTTTTTCATCCACCATCCTACAGGCAGTCCGTCTTCCAGTGAGCGCCTGTAGCACGGGCCGTATCTTTTAGGAATACATATATATACAGTACAGGGTGGCAAAAGGTATGGAAAAATAAGAGAAGTAGGAGGAAAAAAAAAATTACATACACATAAAGGGCTCGAGGCTCAGTTCATTTTGGAAGCTTCTCTAGAAAAGATCTCTCGTTGCTTTTCTTTACGTTCTTTTTTCTTCTTACTTTTATTTATTTATTTTTTTTTCTGCAACGCTGAAGGAAATGGGTTTTCGTCTCCTTAATATTTGATAAAATGTTTCGAGCTTTTCAACGCAGTTTTTTTTTGCAGTAGTTGTTGTTGCTGCTGTTGTGCCTATCGTTTGCTGAAGGAACAAGAAAAACTCTTACCAGTTGCTCGATGTTCAATTTTTAGTTAACAGAAAGTGGGCCGAACAATGTTCTTTTCTCTTCGTGCTTTTTTCTTTCCCTTATGTTCTCCCTTCATCTGATCAAGGGCTTAGTATTTTATTCCATTAAAAAAGATCAGCTGGAAAAGTCCCGATCCTATCTCTCGTGGGTGTTTGTACACGTGATTATCTGCGAGATAAAAACTGAAAGTTTATTGTCGGGTACATCTGTCCTTTCCATCAGAAAGCCTTTTTATTTTAGCTCTTTGTTTGTCATCTAATAGAGTTTTTGGGGGATCTTTTTTGTTCTATCAGAGAATCCAAAATAAATTGGAAAAATATTTTTTTTTTAAATACCGAAAGCTTTGTAAAACGTGTTGTATGGAATTGCAGGACTATGTATAAAGCTATTTGTCGCTTGCTTCGTTCGACATTCTTTCTATCTTTGGAACAATAATCTCATGAAAACATTCCTTGTATTTTTGTAAACAATTCTAAAGATACAAAAGGTATTCGGAATATTGTAAATAATACTCTCGTGAAAACATTCTTTACATCTTTGCAAACAATGTCGTCGATTAAAAAGTTGTTCGGAATATCGTAAACTATATTTTAGGTAACAAAAACAAATGTGAAACATTTTAAAGAAAGTAAATGTTGTAAAAAAAATTATAAGTAACTTAGTAAACAATGCTGTTAATAACAATAAGTATTCGGAATATTGTAAACCCCACTGTGTGGATCAAAAATATCACTTATGTGTGTGAATTTGTAAATCATTTTCACAACAAATTACTTGTTAGAGAGAATTTACGGTGCTCTGAGCATTAGGGGCTTAATATCTTCATCCAATAGAAAAGATCAGCTGGAAAAGCCCTGATCCGACAACTCGTGGGTGTATGTATTGGTGATTTTCTGCGAGATAAAAACTGAAAGTTCAATATCGGGTACATCTGTCCTTTTCATCAGAAAGGCTTTTTATTATAGCTCTTTGTTTGCTATCTAATTGAGTCATTTTTATTCTATCAGAGAGCCCAAAATACGTTGGTAAGATATATATATATATATATATATATATATATATATATATATATATATTTAATACCGATAGTTTTGCAAAACGCGTTATATGGAATTATGGAACTATGAATAAGGCTATTTCACGCTTGTTTCGTTCACCATTTTTATTATCTTTGGAACAGTACTTGAGTAATCATTCCTTTCATCTTTGTAAACAAAGGTGGCGATACTATATCAGAATGTTGTGAACCATCGTTTACTAATGTATTTTTGAAGGCATGGATGGGTGTGACTGCGTAAGTCTAAACCAGCCGTAGGCATCATTCTGAGAAAAGGGTTGACGGAATTTTAATTTGTAGCCCTCTTGCCAACAGTGAGAGGCGATGGTCGATGGACGAGCGTGTTTATTTAATTATTTTTATGTGGGTTTCCACGTCTGTCCTTCACGGTACAGTTTGCAAGACTCTGGTGAGTAAATTACATTACGACCTCCATTCTCCAATCTTATGCGGTCATAACAGACCTTGATCTACACATTCTCCCGACAGTCCTTGAATAGTCTCACCCATTTGCGAACTTCGCCATCTCACTGATGACATTTTGATCATACACCTTCGGATGAATGTTTCGATGCAATATTCCTTCTGGTCGGGAAACTAATAATAAACCTTATCTTTCAGGCGGGGAGCCACTTTTACAAAGATATTGGGAGATTGTTTTTGCGCAAAGGAACAACCAACGTAGAGTGTTCAATCTTTGATAATATACTCATTACTTTTGAAATATTAGACTCATTAATGAACAATTTGTTCTTGCGAGTAATAAATAGTTAGCCAACGTCACTAACATTATTCATGATTAAACCATTTAATCTTCGTAAGATATATTTTCTCTCCTTTTTTTAGGAACAATCTCTCCTTAATCAATCACATAGCTTTCAATATAATGAAAGAAAGGATTTCCCATATAGACTGTGAAACATTTTATTATGTTCATAGAAAAATAAAATTCCTGAAGATCGAAATTGATGTGTGCGGTTCCACGACGCTGTAGTTTTAATTATTTTCCAATTTTTTTTTTGCTTCAGCTTTCATTATACAGGGTGTCTCAGAAATTCTTAAATACTGTAGTTTGAAAATTCGTATAAAAATTGAATGCTGTTAGCGAAACAATTACTCTCACAAAGGGAATTGTTCTTGGTTCTGAAAAAAAACTCATATATTTTTTGTCGATAGAGGAAGCTGCACAGATATCCCGCAAGAGTTGTTGGACCCGAATCTTTCTTGAATCTCTCCTGTGTACGAAACATTTGTAATGCTTCTTCCGGTGATTCGTGGTGAAGGTGAAACAACTTCTTCAATAATGATTTACCCACCAATGTCAACATCACAATGAAAATCTCACGTTAGCGCCACAAACAGTAAAATTCAGGAGTAAGCTGTTGATTGTATACCCTGTTTTCATAGGACACTCATTCGTATATTCACAATGCTTTGTTTGCTTGCAGTGCACTAATATATATTTAGAAAAGTTCCATTCACACATTATCTATTAAATTCACTGACTTTTTTCTTCCCTGAAGAGACCGAGGCACATATGTTAAGAACAGCCGATATAGTGATTGTTCAGTTCTCTACGCTCAACGGATATAGATATCCTAATCATGAGCACACACAATCTGAGAGCTACGACAGCTGAAAGTTTATACAAAACTTGCCAGCATACATATTGATTTGACCTTCAAGTGCGCACTTTTTTCCCAAGCAGTTCAGAAAGCCTGAAAAAGAACTACTGCTTATATTTTAGATTCTTAAAAAAGACGTACAAAAGTCTCAAAAATCGCATATAAAATGATTGCATTCAAGTGTTATTACTTTCCAAACATATAACTACCTTGTTTATGATTCAAAATTTAAGACAAAAAACCCCACACATTTTAACAAATCAGCAAAATCACAGCAAACAAAGAGTTTTTGTCATTGATTGGCGACATCTACCACCAAATTCCAAATTAAAATGGGAAGAAAATGACTTCAGTTTATATGCAAATGCGGTTCTGGATTTCTATCTTCTAACTAGCTGCAGCGAAATGATCACTTAAAGGACTAAAGGACCCTTTGGACGCATGGAAAGCTACGCATTTAATAACGAATGCTATGAAAAAGTTATCAGAAAAATCATCAGGGGAAGAAAAAACTAAATAATAAATGTAAACTATTACATGGTTATACAGTTGGCGGAAAAAATATCTGGAATCTATCAAACGAAAAAATCAATATCGTCAGGACACATAGTATTGGTTAAATAACTTTGATTTTTTTTTTTCCTTTTTACAGTTTTGTAGAATAAATTTCCATGTTTCGTGTAAGTTGTTTCAATTCCTCTCTCTCTCTCTCTCTCTCTCCTGCTTCATTTCTTTCCAATACCTAAATTTACTGCTGTAGTGTGTGAATTGCATCTGCTTAATGTTTATGCATCAGGCTCTCTTGGACACATACACATAAGAATGGAAGGAAAGAAAAAAACCCGTAAATCAGTAGTTTGCAAAGTGTCTCTGTACAAACAAAGCTGAACATGAAAACCCCTTTAAAATTGTATATTTACATATCCGTGAGATAATAAATTGCTCCAGCGTTTTTTTTTTCTCTCTCTCTCTCTTAACTTCTATCATGTTCCCAAGAAGTATGCATTAGTGAGGAAAGTGAGGAACATCGCCTTTTACACAATTATCTCATTTCCCCTTCTCCTGTTTTGCTGATTCTTATTTTTATTTTTCCGGGTTATATATGTACTTTTAGAGTTTATTTAGGTGCCAAAACAACGTGCGTAGGAAATACTTGGGAGTCGTTTTATGCCTCCATGAACACTACCGCTGGCGACATCGATGAAGTCGTTTATTAACGCTCTGGCCCTATTTCCTATTTGCCACCCCTGTTACCATCACCACCGACGACGACACCACGAGTTTTCCTAGAGGACGATGCGTGCGACACACCAAAGTCGCCACCATTTTCCAAGGACAGGAAAAATGGGAATAGTGGGGGGAGGGGCTGGTGGTGGTCATAAATACGGCTTCCGCTAATCCTTACCTTCGACCTCCCTCGCCCCCCCCCAACTTCCTCATCCAACTCCTTCATTAGTTAAAAGGCAGCAGGAGCAGAAGCGTCTCACTCTCCCTTAGGGTTTGTATCTTCATTAACGCTTTGGATAAATGGAGGTCTTCCTTTGGAATTTCTTTAATATTACAGTGTTTTAGAATTTCAAATCCAAACACTTTTAAAATTCTCAACCCCTCTCTCTTTTTAATTCCTCCGCAGAACATAGTTTTTCATTAATTCCCAGAAAATTTTCAAAGATTTAGTTATTATTAATTATCACGGGTACTCAAAAAATAATTTTTATAATCAAGCCTGATTATGTAGGAGGTTATTGGAATACACGGAATCGTTATGAAATCTCATGTTTGCCCATGAAGCATCTTCCATTTGGGTCTGATGGGTATTTTATGAATTTTATGGACAATATGTACAGAAAGATTCCCTCTCCACTTGTAGATTCAATAAAAACAGAGAACTGGCTGTTATATAGAGATGCTGATTTTTGGAAAGGAAAAAATCACCTCGGATTCGATGAGGACACGCATTCATGCCCTCTTGTATTGCGGTCGAGTATAGAAGCTCAATGCTATGGAGGCAGATCCTTGGATCTTGTATGTTGCCATGTAGTGGTCTTGTGTCATTTAAAGGTCATTTCGTTGATTGCTGTCACCGTTCATCGCACGGTATCACGCGTGCGCGCGCGTTCAGCATATATATCGTCCTGGATGAAAATATTATATTTGTTTTTATTCTGCGTAGTATGGATGTATGGTCTAATATGTATGATGTGTATGCATTTATAAGTTAATATGTATTATCTATATTTATATATGTTACTGCGAATTCGCGAATTGGCGAGTTTCATTGTAAATTGCCCAATGTCCGAATTTCGTGCTTTGATCAGCCAGTTCACGAAGTGGCTGGAGATCCCTGGTCAAAGTTCGAAAAGCATGATTCGGAATCACGTATAAATTCGTGGTAATTATGTCCATGTTAGCTATGTATCGCAGTCACGATACGCCATTTTTTTTTCAAAATTTAACAGAAAAAGCCATATAGGTCTCTATATTATAAAACCGATTTTTTTCTATATACATCAAGTTTCTGTTTTTCTTTCTGTCGTTCCATGAAGCTAATCCAATATAGCTATATATAAACATGTATTACGCGTTGGCGATGAAAAAAATTGATTTGGTGCCTACCGTACTGTTTTACATCGAATGCCAGGGATCTAAAGCCACTTCTCGAATTGGCCGGCAAACGTCCGATTTGCAGAAACGATTATAGCTTTGTCTGGCCAATTCGCGAAGTGGCAGCCCTTCGGGCTTCGACCGTTATATAATTCATTATTTAAGATGTGTTGTGTATAAAAATATCATACACAAGGTTCTCGGCATTGTCTACGATGATGCAAACCTTCAAATGGAGATCAGCTCAACGGCGATGACCTATAGCGTAGTAATAGCTCACTCTTCCGAAATGCGAGATGGCGTGAGTTCGAGTCCTTATAGGCACGGAGTGGAATATATTTTTATTTATAAAAACAGGCATATTTGCACATAACAGCCAGTTCTATCGTTATATTGTTGTGTAATTTTAGTTCATGTAATGGTTGAGTCAAAAAAATTCACTTTACAATTGAATTTACCTTGTTCTGAGACTTGTCCAGATACAAGATCTTCAGATGGAGGGGTGGGGGTGGGATTGACCATCTTCGCTTTTCTGCCTAAGCAGCTTTTCAAGAGAAACCTGGAAGAGAGGGTTCCTTATGTAAAGGAATTATAAGTTTTAAATTACGTCTTAAAATGAAGACACCGAAAAGATTTTAGGTGGGAGAAAATGTTTATGAAATTCATCCCAAGAGAGTGTTTATTTACGAAAAGTTTAGAGCACACTCATACTCATTTTTCATCACAACTCGAAACACTTCTGATATGACATTTGAAACACATCACTGTATGATATTTGAAACACATCACTGTATGATATTTGAGCATCTTCTGCCGAATTTATCCAATTGTTAGTTCTTTACCGATGACTGTGACATTGAATCTTCAAGAACCAGCTTCGCTGTAGAAACACACCTAAAATTAAGGCACCTAGAAAAGTGGACGGAAACCTCGTTCTCCATCTTTGAAGAAAAACTGGTTTCATGCTAGATCTAATGGATCGATAAAAACAGAATAAAGAACTGCGATCTGCTGTAGTGATAATACTGACGTCGTGCTTTTAACTAAAGATGGTGGATGAGTCAGCGTACTTTACCACACGCTAACTCTGGTTATATCGTCATACTACAATTTACTACCGATTGAGAAATGAAGGCGTCATCTATCGGTGGTCGCTTCAGGTTCGGTTGGGAGAAGAACTTGCAATCTATAATTGTCCCCAGGATCGACCCCTCGGACCCGATGTCAACTTTCTTGGTGGTAGACGACGGTGGTAGTCGTCCTGTTACTAGGAACCCTGACTAACGCCGAGTAACGCGAAGCTTTTCCAGAGATTTCGAACTTAGTAGAAAAATCCTAGTCTTAATGACCTCAAATACTGATTACAAAATTCGTAGATTCACGATGTTATTCTTCAGAGAAACTGTTATTGGTCACTCTTTCTCCTTCAGTGCTCTCATAAATGAACCCACGTCATTATTGGCTTATAAATATCCTGGGGGAAACACGAGAACGTGAAATTGTCGTCAGGTCTGGAAAAAAAAACATATCACTTCATGTGTCAAATTACCATAGCATACTATGTGGTCGACTACCAAACATGCTATATGTTCGGATCCGAAATGATTACTATAATGCTGAGCGTGGCCTCTGTCCTGATTACAGGAATCAGTAACATAATTTGATGACCAATTCTAAAAAGAAAAAAATAGTAATATGCTCTCTGATATTAGAAACGTCATAAAATTTTCACTTCGTTTTACTCTTAATTACCTAACTGTTCTTTCATTAAGTTTTGTTGGTATTTGAATGACTAGGATCTCGCAACTTTTTAGACAGCTGCGTACATGAAAAACTCGAATCATAGACACCCTGTTTCAAATATAAATTGAATTGAATCTATAGGAAAATTTCAAATTTGTTTTAGCTTACACGGTTCCTTACGCTTGGATAAGGTTTGTTTACTTGTTCTCGTTCGTTGGTTTATGGATAAAGAATTCCGTCCAACATCTGCCAGTTCCCATCATCCTCGCGCACATGCGTTGTTGATCGGGTGACAAACATGATGATGAGTAGACTGAAGAAAACAGAGCTGAAGGAATTTTTAACTATGTATAGGGGATAAGAGATTACTGAATTATATAGACTTTTTTACTTTTTTTAGCGTTTTCTTTTGACAGGATGAAACTGACTATCACAATTTCGTTCAACTTTCTGCAATAATGCATACCATGTGCGATAACGGTTTTTCTTCACAGCAACGTAACTAAAAATTTGTGGAAACACGATTCTCTGTATGTAATCATAAAATCGGGAAAAGTCGGTTCTAATGCACAGAATCAGATGTTGTCGTCACAATAATGAATATAATTAATTAAAAGCTTTACCAACAGAGATTATCGCCATGGATTGAATCACCAGGATGAACTGTTCCAACTTATGAGGGAAATGCATCCTATGAGACTGTTTAAAACTGCACAATTTCGTAAAGGGATCAAATACACTTTTTCAAGTTTCAGCTCTGCGAAAACGTCCTCCGCGCAATTTTTGGGTCCCCCTCTTGTCTCCTCAAGCAAATGTATTACGTTTTTTGTGTCCTTTGAAACTGGTAAGCCCTGGGCATGTGTCCCATTCACCCATGTGAGAAGAGGGACAAGATGTGGGGTTTATTTTCATTTCAAATGACCTCTTGGGCGCTTTTGTTCTTTATACCAACTGCTTTTTAAGCATCTCGGGAAGTAAGTACCAATGCTGGCCAATTACATATATCTGTAGTTACGGGTAAATGTGATAAATCTGTAATTACACGCATACTTGCTAGTCGTTTTGGTATGTTTGATAAATGTATCATTTTTAAGCAGCGAATTCGCATAAAACCCAAGCGCCGTTGGTAAATTTGGTAAATAGTTGAAATGTATCGCCTTTATCTGTGATTATGCATAATACCCTAGTGTAGTGGTTCCCAAAGTGTGATTCTCGAAAATGAAAACGTCCGAATAAGATTTTTTTTTCCCCGCAACGTAAGTAAAGCTATCACAATATTAAAAAAGGACAATTCTGTTGAACAAATACTTACCATTTACATGTGCCATATAATGCAATTTTTATCAAATTCTGTGTGTACATTAACCAGCAGATCAAGTCAATATTTTTAGAGTGGATTTAGAAAGAATCATCCGATTTCAAAAAAATTTATATACTTTTAAAAATTAAAAACACAAAGTGGCGAGTAATATGTGAATGTAAAAGGGGAAATGTGTACATTTTAGATTACGAACAATTAATAATGCTAATGCATAGTTTATGAAACAATTTGACGGAGTAAAGTTATTGAAAATATTAGAATGGCTCTCTAAAATATGGGACGAAGAAGAGGGAGGCAAAAATATTGCATGGGACTTGCACCGGGTACTCACTACTAAATATTCACTACAATAATACTGGAATTGCAAAAAAAAAAAAAAAAAAAAAATTATGTGCAATAAAGCGAGTGTGGTTGTGTCATAACGATGAAGATATCGTGAATAATCAAAATTAATATAACAGATCACACACAACTCAATTTTTTTCCCGTACGATGTAAATCGAGAATATTTTCGCACTGGGCTTTGCGTTTGGTAATGGTGATCCTCTGTTAGATGCACCCATTACGATGCTCAAGATACGTATTTCGTTCTAACGAGCGGCTGTGTTGATTATTGAGCTCCTACTGAATTCGTTTGGGACACCATGGAGGAAAGAGTCATGGAATATTAATGAACGTACTCCGAATTATCGGCGGCTTTTGCTGATGTTTGGAATACAATACCACAAGCTCATCACCTCATGCTGAATGAACTCATGCCCAGTCGTGTGGCTGGCGATTATCGAGGCTAGGAACACTATCGCATTATATCCTATGAAAAAAATGGGTAAACTTAAAACTATCTGTCATTTGAAGAAATTTATTTTGAAAGGGGGGAAGTTATAACACCGTTGTTATAATTCTGTTTTCCGCGATCTCAAGTATTACGCACGAAGAAGAAACTCGGGTGCAAAATTAATGCATTACTGACTTATGTTAGTGAAACACGCAATCCTGGGAACGAATCTAGAATCTCTTTCAAAGTTTCGCGGAGTGCCATCTTTTCTTCTATTTTTTTTCAATTTTTACGAGCAATTCTGTGAAAACGGGGAAGACAATAAAAATTACGCTTTTCTCAGAGAAAGGATCATTAAAATAATACAAAATAAACGACGGACAGTGTTACAAAAGGTGCCGCGAGAACGGAATACGAAATTAACTTCTTTTTTTTTCCTCCAAAACGCTGTGATACACATTTTTATATTTGATTCCATTCCGTTAGGCGCGTGTATGGATTTCCCTGCAGAAAGAAATGATGTATTGTAACCATATTTCATTTTATTATTCCGTCCACGTTCGATCTGTATTAAATATAATAGGAGGACTTTAAATAAAATTAATTGAATCACGTCATCCTGAGCTTTCATTTCGATTCTTTTCCTTAGAAACAGAAACGTATTGGGATTATTATATTGACGTCACGTATTATATACGACCATATGTTTTGTATAGTTCCTTAATTTATATTCCGCTTTAAATTAATGTTTAGCGGAATATTTAATACTTTTTGTTTTCTTAATTATGGTATTTCGGGAATTGGATGATTCATTTTCATCGCGTTATAGCTATTTTATGCTAAGATAAGCTCATATGTCTTTGAATTTGCTGTGAATTATATGCGTGGAGATTTTGGGCTTTAATCGACCGTCCAGAACGGAATTTTATCACTCTTGTGACTATTTATCGCCGTTATACCCTTGACGATGGGGGAGGGGGGGGAGGTGCGTCTTCTATAAGTGTGTATAATGTTCCCATGTATTGTTTTGGATAGATGTCACATACACACGGTTAAGCTGTAATACAGTGTATGGGTCTCGTGAACATTTCTCTGAGATTTTCTAACGAATTTGGGCATACTGAAAAGTGTCGTGGGTGTAAGCGTAGTCGTATTCATATGTATGGTATATAAAAATTTCGTTTAAATCTTGAAGTTAGTACGCGCAGTAACTGTGAAACCGGACTTCTTGTTACGATAAAAAATGCTTTTAAAAGTTAAAGATAAGTGAAACTATAGTAAGCAATATATGAAGTAGATTCTGCAAAATTTGACTGCCTGTGTAGAATGAAAAATACACCATATTCATCTAATGTCTGATTCTGAGTCCTTAGAAAATATTACTGGAATTATTACATTGGCGTCACGTATTTTTTACGGCCTTATGTTCCGTGTTTGTTCCTTTAATTTATATTACACTTTAAATGAATATTTGGTTGACATGTTAATATAGTCTTTTTTTTTCGCCATTGCCGTATTTTGGGAATTGAACGATTCATATTCGTCGCGTTATAGCCGGTTTATGCTAAGTTAAGCTCATTTGTCTTTGAATTCGTTGTGAATTACGGTATATGCGTGGAGATCTTGGACATTTTTTTGACTGCCCAGAATAGTATTTTGTCACTACTGTGGCAGTTTATCACCGTTATACACTTGATGATGTGAGGTGTGTTTTAGTGTTTTAGTGAGAAAACATGTCTTGTATGAGTTTGTCAACATTTCTACAACACATTGCAAGAAAGCATGTACATTAGGAAGGAAAATGAGATGGGATATTTTTTTACGTTAAAAAATACTTTCAAAGGTGAATGATATGTGATACAAGTATGCAATATTATGAAGCAAATTATGTAAAATTAGACGGCCAGCATTGAACGAACAATGTAAATGTATCTACCTAATTTACAGATGGCATGATTTATATAAATCTGCATCGAATATTTCACCTCAACACTGTCTCTAATGGAGTTTTAGAACTAATTTTTTTCTTGAGAAAAAAATCATCTGATCACCCATTGGTCCCACACACGCTAACCATTTTCTTTCTCATTGTTCCTTTCTTTTTAATTAACTATTGGAGTTTTAATGATCTTTTTCACAAATCTGGTACTTATTATCCACATTCATGCGTATTATGCGCATGATAATACTGCCATTAGTGTTCTATTATGAAAGTAAAAGTGGAAAATGCCCGATTTCTAATATTTTTGTAAGTATAGTGTTGAATGTCTGCCTGCTTTCTGTCACCGTTCTTTCATAAAATTGGACACTGGCCTGCATTCGCACCTCGAAGTTGAAAAACCGCAAAATGGAACTTTAACTAACTGCTATTATTCCATCCACGGGTTTTGAACCCGGTTCCTCGCGGAGCGAGTTCATCACAATTAACACGGCCGTATATATATATATATTTTTTTTTTTTTTTTCGAATATACTGTTTGATTAATTTTATTTGCACACTGTGATGTAATAATACGATTAAATACTCGACGTTTGGGTTTACCCAAAATCCAAAACGAACACGGCTATACGCGTTTCAGAACTATATGAAGTTCCTTCATCAGTAGCAGAAACAAAGAAGAAAAAGAAATATTGAAAAAAACTCCTTATAGCGGGAGTTACTCGCTGTTGTAGACAAGAGTCCTAGTGTTATAGACTCTTGTCTACAACAGCGAGTAACTCCCGCTATAAGGAGTTTTTTTCAATATTTCTTTTTCTTCTTTGTTTCTGCTACTGATGAAGGAACTTCATATAGTTCTGAAACGCGTATAGCCGTGTTCGTTTTGGATTTTGGGTAAACACAAACGTCGAGTATTTAATCGTATTATCAAACCCAAAAGGTAATCCATTTCTGTGATGTAATATTCCATGACTCATGCCTGCTTTTCTGTTATATTCACTTCTTTCGGTGTAATTCAATACTTCTGTTTTTAGATCCATTTATTCGATCAGATTCTCTTCTTTTTTCGATCGCAGCTCAATATTATTTGCTCTTATTAAATGCGACAAACGCTCAGGCATTGCTGAACGAGCTGTAATAGAGAAGAAAAAAAGAGCATATAAGATTAAATTCCACGTCTTTTTAATACGTTTCATTGCAGTGGTCTTCCTCCACGACTGAACTTACGACGAGAGAAGTTCGATTCAACATGAAAGAGATTTTCAATTTTTCTCTAAGAACCGAGATTTCGATGCCATTTACGACAGTGTATACCCGGGAAGCATGAAAGATGATTTAACAAGCACAGAATTACAAAGAGAAGGCGAATGTTCGATTGAACGAACACACGAGGCCTTGTAATTAACAATTGTAACCAGAACGGGAAAATTTGATGATTTCTTCCACGTCCGGGTACTCACGGTAAAAGTAACACACATACATACACACACAACGGATGCGAACGTGCATTAGTATGCCGAAGAATCCGCCATATCCATATTTTCTTCCACTTTCCGCCCGACTCCTACCACGAGAAAATATTCAAAGGATCAAAACGCAAATGAGCAGCAACATTTGACTGAATAAGACTCTTCAAACAATGATGCGGAAGATAAATCGCGAGGGGGGATTGCAATAAGGATTCCTCTCTTACAAATCCCCAAAGAGAGAGAGAGAGAGAGAGAGAGAAAAGATGAATGTATTCATGTAAGTTTGTGGGACGAGAAGGCTTTTGAAAATGGGAAATAATACAAAAATACAATACCGTCATACAATTCAACCAGAGGAACGTTTGGCAAACCGAATCTTCGGTTCGAACCAAAACTGACAAAACTCTTACCCGTTTATATACTTCCCTACGGAATCTAAAAGCAGGATATCTACGTATATATATTATTGGGCAAGATTCTTTATAGAAAATCGAAAACATAGAACAAAATGTTAACCCAGTATTCTTCCTTTCTCTATAGCTCATATAGATTTTCGTTTCGTCAATAAATACGATTTGAAGTTCGAAAGAGAATTCTCTATATTTATCTCTCTCCTTAATGTATTCTGGCTGCAGATCTCGGTTATTATTCGGGAAATTTTCGCGAACCTTATATATTCTTATCAGCAGATAATTAAATCGAAATCTTTACTGATAATTTTGGTAATTTCGACTGCTCATTAGGAAGCTGAGATTAGCAATAAGGGATCTCGTATCTTTTAACATTTTTCAATAGCTCTGAAACTATTCTCTAGTAGAAATATAAAAATATATTATTTAAAAATTGATTTCTTTGAAATTTAGCGCAGATATTTTTGATTGTTTATGTTATCCTGTTCAATAAAGTATTTTGCATATATGTAATATCTTTTTTTCGCAGATTAAAAAGAAAAGACCTATTAACATCTTGCGCACATGGTTGAATAGCAAGACATTAGATTTAAAATGAAGTAAAAAGTTTGGGGAACGAGAAGGTTTTTTTGAAAATGTAAAATAATACGACAATACCATATCGGTATACAATCCAACCAGAGCAATGTTTGGCAAACCGAATCTTCGGTTCGAACCCAAACTGAAAAAAAAAAACTCTTACGCCTTTATATATCCCCACGGAATCTAGAAACAGGATATCTATGTGCATTATTATCCGGTGAAAATATACAGAAAATCGAAAACATAGAACAAAATGTGTAGCTCAGTGTGTGCTCCCTCAAAGCTTATACATATTTCGTTTCGTCGATTAATGTAGTTTGAAGTGTTTGGAGGATACTTCTGTATACAAATATCTATCCCTGATGTATACTGGATGAAGTTCGATTATTACTGCAACCTTGTATGTTATTGTCACCAGATAATTATATCAACGTTTCTACTGATAATTTGGATAATCCTTGCCTGCTCATTAGGAAGTCGAGATTAGCGATAAGGGGACATTTTAAAGTATATATATTTTCAAAACCTAAAACATTCTGCTCTGGTAGAAAATATTTAACCATTAATTTATTTCAAATTTTATTCATATATTTTTCATTGCGTGTGCTATTCTGTGATAATGGAGTGTTTCGCATATCTCTCCAACACTCATTTACATGCAAATTTTCAAAGAAAGTAGTTATTTTTAACACCTCGTGCGCATGACATCAATGTACTAAAAATTGATTAAAAACTAAGAAAAATGTTCAATATTAATAAAATGACGAAAAAATATGAAGTTTGAAACTCAAAATATTAAAAAAAAAATTAAAATCAAATAATTTTCTTTATATTCATACATCAAATATTTTCTTTTCTTTCATTAATACCATATTTATAAATGGTTCTCAAATATTTTAGTCATTATGGATGTTTTGAACATCTTTCTTCATTTTGAAGAATCACTCCATTCACTTGCATTGATTTCGTGTTTTTTTTTATCAAACGCGCAAGAAGTAAACAATGCATTTATTGTCTTAATAACTGGAAATTTTCAAAATAAAAATAAATAAACAAGTATCAGAGCTATTTCCGTGTCTCTAATACTTGTGATTCCATGCTGGCAAATCATGAAATATACAATCGCAAATATGCGTACCGAATTTCGAATATGCAAATCAATAGCGAGATAAACATTATTTATAATAATAGTTTATTGAAACAATAAACAATAAAATAAGCATTTAAAAATACAACATATACATACAATATTCTACTCAAGGGGTAGCTTGTGTTTGTTCCGTCCAACTTATTATATTTTCAACGATATGTCTACTAGACCCCCCCCCCATAGTTCAAGCGATATTTTGAAAACGTAAAAAAGTATGAGACTTCCTAAATATGTATGAAGTGTAATATAAATAATATACGTGTATATATATAGGCCTACATATACGTAAATATGTATATAGTAGGAACAAAATAAAAAATATAAAGTGTTAAAAATCTAAAGATATGAAGATAGAAATTGAAGAAATAGATAAAATAACAGTATTTTAAATGGCAAGAATCCTAGTGCTTCTCACTTGTTCATTCAAAATATATATACACAAAAGATAATTATATTGTAAAGTAGAATCTATGCAAGGTCGTCATCGGGGGCTGGAGACCTCGGTGGACCTCATGCATGGTTCGAAAAAGTAGGCGTTTCTGAAGGGTGGTTATGACTCGAATTATGTTACACTAAAAATGCCAACCCTTGTTCCCGACACCTCTCCGCTTAAAAACATTTTGGACGAAAAAAATAAGATGGAATGAAAAAAAGAGGAAGCATATTTGGAAGAATTACGATAATTGAAAATATACAGACCTTCAGGTTATATAATTGGAATAAAGCGTGAGAAAAAATATTAAGAAAATCAAAAATCTAGGAAAAATATATGCAAAATTACAAAAAAAATACAGAAATTACAAGAGATTTGCAAAAATTACGAACGCCGACTGTAAATAATTATTTCATACGATGCTCAACATTCAACAACAAAACAGTATTTCGTTTAGGGGGAAAGACATGAACTTGGCAAGCGTGAAAAGTTCGGTAAACGTGTAATAAAAGATCAAGAAACACTGCTGTAAAGAAAAACATTATACCTAGTGATAAAAAGGTATCATGATGAAAGTTTGATTTTCAGTTGGAAAAATTTACTGAATTCATTAAAAAATCAACATACGGAACCAGAAATTTTGAAAAAAATAATTGCATGACCAAATATATTTTTCACAATACCAACTGATCGAAATGGTTGACACTTGCGGCCTCGTGCAAAGGGAAAAACTCACCACCGTTGCTACACAAAATAGCTATTTCATTTCAACCGAGTTGAATCCCCGCGGATATATACAGTTGAGTTGAGTTTAAGAGTTTTGCCATATACTTACAAATTAATTTCGAAAAATTAACAAAACAAAACACGGAATGGTTATTTCAAAGTTTTCCCAGCTCCCCTCAGAGATGCATTTAAGGACCGGCATTTTCGTGAAACAATTAAGCATTTTCCCTTTCCATTAGAGAGGTAAAGCTACCACCACCAACCGTAACTTTGGTGTCTATAATTAATAAGTTGACGCCACGCATTCGTTCCGCTGGGACTCGTTCGGGAAAGCGGCCATAGCTGATGATATGCATGTATGTGTATATAAATGCAGGCGCATATCGGAATACGTTCGTCGGCACGAATATGTTTTCCTCAAGAAACGTCTCTAAATGAATAAGCAGTGTTTTAATTAGAAAGCAGCGGGATTTGAGAACTAAGTTTTCCGCGAGTCCGGAGTCAAATGAATTTGTTGTTACCATAATTGCAACATTATCATCACGAAATAATGAGAGAATCGGGATATAACATTAATTAACTGCTATTTTTGCGAGAAAAATTCGTCTACGAGACTAAATTTATCTCTCTGCATTATTCAAATTGAGTTGCTTAAAAACGTTAACGGTGGAATTCGATTAGTGCAACGCTCGTTATAACGACCCTTCCATTACAACATCCAACACAAGACAAGTCCGAAATTTTTCGTATAACGATCACCTTATATGTTTACCTTTCGATCTAACGACTACCTGTTATTACTTTTCGACGGACGGGAGGAGAGTCATCATAACGTGCATAGACTGAATTTCTATTTGTATTTGAATGTAGATTTTGTATGATACGGAATGTATGATTTTATTGGTAGAGATCGAGACTGATAACGGGATGAGGGAAATAATGTCTCTACACAGTCACCACCTGGGGGCCGTTTGTAGAAGTTGAAGAAGGATGCAGTGTGTCTACTTCATCACGCGTCATGCTTTTGTATATTTACCTGGACATAACAGCCAGATACATCTCTTTCGTTGATGCATTGTAATTAGTGATGCGTAAATTTCGCAAAAAAATCCAAATTTTGCATAAAAAAATTTCGAAATCAGAAAAATTTCGCTTTTATTTGCAAAAAAAGCGATTGATTTTCTCTACTTCTTCTACTTTTCAACTACTTCTCATTCTTCTGAGGATCCCCCCCCCCCGGGGCAGTGCGTTAAGACGGCACTATGTCATGTGTAGAGTCAATTCATTTAAATTTTTCTGCTGCTGTCTTCAGCATAATAATATACGCTTCATCAACTTCACCATTCTCATTTGCCAAAACTTCCTTTTTTACGTAAAAATGCCCTTGACTTTGGCGCTCAAGAGAATTTCGTATCTCTTACATACTCCACAGAATGAGCACGAATGATCATTCTTTTAGTTTGATCCTTCAAAATTTTCGATTAGTTTCATAATTTCATACAAAACTCGGAAACGAAATCAGCTGAACTTTTATTTACGAGCTAAAATTTCATTCCCAAAACTTTGCCTTAACCCTTGCAGAAGCAATCCCGAGATATCTCGTCAAACTTGATCTGCTTTATTTCTGTCTTATGGTCAAGTTATCGTCTTCATATCCATTGAAAAAAGCAACAATATGTTCCATATATTCGCTCAGATAAATGACAGCTTTGAGCCACGCATTTTATTTATTTACAATTTATTTGCAATAACAATAACCCCAGAAGGCATGAAATGCACTCCTGGTTTGAATTTCACCTGGTTTCGGTTAGTCAGGTTACAACAGGCGATGGGAAGAGTTTAGCTGGTACAGTTGATACTTTTTCTTTTAGGTAGTCCAAATAAGCACTTTATTTTTCCTTGACTGCAAAAGAGTTGTCTTCGTCTTGGCCACAACAAAATTCAATTCTCTGCACTCTTTGATAAATACGTCACCCACGAGATTCACTTTATGCGCTCAGCATTAGTAGTGCAAAATGTTGTCACCTAGAAGTGTTTTCAATAAGTTAAAGCACGCAGTCATATAACGAGTGGAGTCTGATACCAGCCCTTTACCTGATAATATCCAATTTGGTACTCTTTTTAAGGTTTATAAGGACAACCATAGCATGGGAGCACACGGAAGAATTGGCGATCAGTAAAGAGTACGCTAGCCAAGTAATATGATTGTTCTGGTTCATAATCAATGGTTTTCAATAAGACTGAAAAAAAACACACCTTCCTTGTTTATCGGACATTTCATCCGCCGCTATAATTATCGGTTTATTTTCAAAACGTTGTTTTATATTCTATTTTTCGGAAATTCCACTAAGAGGAACATATTTGCGTCTGAGATTGTCTCCACAAGGAAAATTACTTGAATTAGGCACACATTTTGCGAAATAATCACGTACAGCAGGGTAATCAAGTTTATGCAAAGGAATATTAGCCTTTAAACACATTCTTTTCATGTTTTCTACAATATCATCTCGTTCCTTCTTGGCACGATTTTGAGCTTCGAAACCAACCACCGACGATTATAGTCTATCGTTTTCTTCCTCATGGGCATGACTATTCATTTTACCTTTTCAAATGCGTAGAAGAGATCATATGTTTCTCCAAAGTATCCCTCTTCTGCCCATCTAGATGAAAGTTACAAAACCCGCACATAACGACGTTTGTATCGCTTAAATACAGTCTCGTAGGCAATCAGTTTCACTCTGCTCATCAAGTTCTTAGAGCGGCCCATGTTGTCTGTCTATTATCACCACGAATACTGAATAACCACTATAAGAACTAGCAAAATATACCATCAATGGAAAAACACGCGTTTTTAGCGGTTCGGTATCCCTGTTAACATAGAAAAGATAATGTCGGGTTTTTTTCTTTTTCATTCGGCAATGAGGCTTTTCGAATAGACGTCATATTCATCATCAGCATCACTCTGAGGGACAAACACTGGATGATTTCCATAGAGATGATCAATGTTAAAATTGTAGATTTCAGCGTAGAATCGCGGAAATTTAGTGGGGATTTCCCCCGCATCAATAATTTTAAAAATTGAATTGAATTTTTGGTTTTCGAAAGATTGAGTTCGCTTAGAGATACGAAGTCCAGAAAATTAAACATCAAATAATGAGCCAGACCCACTTTCGAGGTGGATATTCATGCAATAACATTGATTTCAACTTTTTATTTATAACTTCTCAAGCACGAAAATGAGAATTAATATCTCCGTATTGTTTTATAATATGCAATTGCATCAATCCATATATAGTTAAGGATGTTTTGGAATTAATTATATGCCCATATAAATTAAATTGGAAAAACTCTGCAGCTTTAATTAAGCATTTTTTTAAGCAAAAAGAGGCAGATCGATAACTTTACCTTTGAAAAATTCTGAAATATCTAGCTCCCATTAAAAAGAAAAAAAAAAGTTTCGTTTCTATGTTTCTTTAATTTAGATTTGTTTCTTTCATGAGTCGCACAGGAAGTCCCCATATTGGTTACCTTGTATGTCCCTCAAAAAAGAGGGAAATATCACATGATCCAAAAAGCCTCATAGGGAAAAATCGCAAAGGATTATGGGAAAAGGGTATGAAACCACAAAAATTCACCAAACAGGAAGGGGGGGGGGTTCAAATCTTTCCTCCTTTTTTCCCTACAGGGAAGGGAAACCTCAAGTAGATTCTATTCACCAAACCACGTCCACTGAAACCCCAATCTTGTTCAAGTAAATGGGGCTTGTAAGAAGGGAAAGAAGTCATGCCTCTGGTTTCCCCTTTTAAGCACGTTCAGACGTGCTGAGAAAAATTACAACTTTTTTTGCTTAAAAAAGTGTAGAAAAGAGATTGCGCGTAAAAAAGATAAACAATGAAGTTGTCGCATTTATTCTTCAAAACTGATAATTTTCGCATTAATCGTGGACATTTCGTCAATACAAAATTTACGGATCCCTAATAAAACATGTAATGCATCATCATCATATTGTGCTGAGAAAAATTCCAACTCTCAACATATTTTATTCGATTGCATTAAGTTTTAGAAATAAATATCCTATTGTGAAAAATTATATATACAGGGTGTCATGTAGGTAAGTGCTAGCACGGCCTTTTTCTCATCAACCTTCCGTGAGAAAGATATGATTCCAATTCAAAAATAGCTGAAAATTTCTTCAAAAATTACGTTGTACCAGTGAATATACAGTGTATAACAAAATAAAAAAATCTTAATTTTTATACGGTCCCCTGTATTCTAACTTGTTCCAATGCTTTCCTGTGTTCCAATTGGAAAGGTGTTACCCTATGTGTCTGATGCCAAAAAAAATTCCATGTTCTTAAGTGCAATATTCTCAGAGAAATTCGAATTCAAGAAACGGAGAAAATTTGGGAAAAAACAGCTTTAAAGGCAGGTAACACGATTTTTCCTTATTTAACGCTGTTCTTTCCCAAATTTTGTCCATTTTTTGAATTCGAATATCGCTATTTTCAATATTCATGAATATTGCACTTAGAAACATGGATTTTCTTGTTAGCCTCAGAAGAGAGATAAGGCAACAACTTTCTAATTGGAAGTAGGAGCACAGGGGATCCCGTATAAAAAATTAGATTTTTTATCTGTTATGCACTGTATTTTTATTCCCAAAACTAGTACAGGGTGCTTTTTGAACGCCTGTTGAAGTTTTTGGATATTGGAATCGTATCTCTACGACGGATGGTTTATAAAGTTGGTACTACCACTTGCAGGACACCCTGTATATAAAATAACACATGTACTGACTGCTGGTTCGTCATCACCGAGCCGAACACGCTGAAGCTATAAATGGGAAATTGGATCAGTCATTTTATGATATAAAGACTCACTAAGAAGGGTTTTTTTTTCAAAATTCGACCCCTAAGGGGGCCATAAGAGAGTTCAAATTTTACGCTGATCATCACTGAACCGAATGTGCAGAAGGCTAATAATAACTTGGACTGGGATTTTATGCCCTAAAGACTTCTAAAAAATGCTCTATAAAAATGCATTTATGCCCTTAAAAAGCCGTAAATATGCTCTATAAAACTTAAAATATCCCCTAATTTTTTCTTTATTCTCCATGTCAGATGAGAGTAGTTTAAGCGAAACAATATGAGAAGTGTTGAGGCAGTCTGTGTGAAGTATTTCAACTATTACTTATTGTATCAACAAAACTTATTCGTTTTATTAACCACTACGATTATCAGAGGAATAATAACAGCTTCATTTTTCTTTACAGTCAATGTACCAAATACATACACGGAAATATTTTTATGTAATAACAGAAAAAAACCAGATTTTTTTTCTCTTTGTCTAGTCATTGAAGATTTTGGTTATGTTTTTCGGTGTTGATGTGTTGCAGCCACTTTGGTATCGCACAGTTTGCAAAATAATATTGTTCCACCTGTACAGAACACATTCCCACCATACTCAGAAACGAATTTTTCTACAGTTTCTGTGAAGTCCTTTGATTCACTTTGCAGAAGTTGAAAATTCGATTTCACAATCATACATGATTCATTCACAATCGATACAAAAATTATTTACCAGTTATTATAAGGGTTAACTTCTGAAGAATTTGAAAATATTGAGGCCCTGTGGAAATTTTATATGTACACGCTCGAACTTGATTAGATGCAGTAAATGTAATCTCATCGTCAAAATTTCTCCCAAAAATTTCCGTACGTATTGAAATATTTCGAAACTTAAGTAAGCGCCCGCACCCCCTCCCCCCCCCCCACACACACAAATTCAGAATTAACGTGCTGCCATCTGTAGATGGAAATATATAGCCAAGTATTTAGCTTTAGAAAAGCATTTTGCAAATTAAAAAATATAATAATAATGGTTCGTTTTTGATGCAAACTTTTGAAATATCCTACAGAAGCTGAAAAATTTCCCCCCATGAAACAATTCTAGCCAGTTTTTGCTAGGAGTTACTATCACCGATTCAGATGATTCGCAACCACACACCAGTGTCATTGAAGGGCTAGTATTTTATGCTTTAAAAATTCAACGTCATTCCGGGTTGGTTGAAAAACCTGAATTTCATGATGCTTTACCAATCAGCAACGACGTTTCAGTTTTAGTGCATAGAGCTCTTACATTAAGAGATCTCGTCTGAGGCGGGAACCAAAAAAAAATCCCAGTCTGCAGCGGGATTGGAATAGCGAAAAAAAATTACTTTTTATCAAAAATCATGAAATATGCAAAATATATGTCTTAAAATTGTGAAAATATTGTTCTATCACGTAAAAATAGCGATATATATGCAAAAAAATGCAGAAGTATAGTAATCCGAGCCCTAATAATTTTTGAAATTTCATCAGTAAGTATATAAAATAACGCACTTTCAATTTGGTTTGTAAAAAACATTATGATTAACCATGTAATTAATCTTAAAAAAGTGTCTTTCTGTTCAATATTTTTCGCCGTATACACATTTCAAATCGGGTAATTCTTTTTGAAACACCCAGGATTTTATAAAGTAGATACCCACTAAGACGGGATTTCTGCAAATTCATGCCTGTCCCAATGGGGGTCATGAGGATTTTCAAATGTTATATGGGGAATCACCGACGAGTAATTTTTAGATTACTAAATCCACGCGAGCGAAGCAGCGGGTAACAGTTAGTCATATAATATAGAGACTCGCGAGAGTCTCATATGGAGACTCGTAATTACACTATAATAGTTTGATAAAATATATTTTATAAAACTACAAAACTGCAACCATTGCGTGTATCGGTTACATTGCTCGAATGTCGTTCGATGCGCTAATTGCTTTATTTTTTGTTTTATGAAATAAATTTTATCAAACTTGTATAGTGAAATCCAGGCTTAAGATGAGACTTCTTTAAATTCACCCCCCCCCCTTCCCCCCAGTTTGGTCCAAATGTTTTAAGGAGGGAAATCATCTTCAAGCGATTTCTCGATTACCGAATCCACGCGAGCGAAACTGAAAACCATAATTGGTGATTCCGGGGGTTACAATGAGTAGCTACAAACCCCCTTCATCATTTGTCTGTCAATTTAATAGCAGTAGTATGCTTTGCCATGACCGTTTGTATACATTAAGTGCGCCCCCTATTATGTATATAAACTATCATACGTTACTTAACTACATAAATACATTAATATAACGCCCTGAAGTGCTATTTTGTTTTATGGAGAGAAAGTAAACCTAATCACATGTGCCTGACCAGGACTCGTGGGTAAAATTATTGTAATAAATATATAATTGCGATTAAATAATGAAAATGTAAATACATTTAGTCATATTCACTTCTATCGAGTTGGTACATGTTGGAATGTGCATGTACGTTTAGCGAGCTTGAAGTGAAGTTTTTACTGTGTAACGCTTTTCATGCGTTGAATTGTGCCATCTGCCATCAATTTTTCTAACTATGAGTAAAGTGTAATGATTGAATAATTGTATCGTTGTAGGCCTGTTGCATTCTGTGGCGAGACTTTTAAATGGGGGGAATCGGCTCTTATTTGCGCGTCGAAGTTGGGAACCGCAGAAAAACATCAACCGACCATCACTGTGGCGACGGTGGGGTTCGAACCCTAGTCTGCGTCACACTATGGCCACTTACAGCGGCTGGCTCACATCGTGTAAATTAGTGATCGGTTCAGAAAGTTTGAGGAATACTGCTGTGGGAGATTTGAATCGAATTGGCGCATGCCAAAATGTGTAATCTGGTGCAAATGAGGCCCTAAAGTATTTATGTCGTCAGTGTATTGCGTGTTTTGTGTTCTGCTAGTGAAAATGACGAATGCCTGAATTTTCAGGTTATGTCAGTATTGTGTAGAAAATCTATTTGCTCTCCGCGGAGACTTTCCAAATGGGAGACCAGCTCGCAATCGCATCTCGAATGTAAACGCGATTTCATGCTTTTTTTTCTGTTTTCTTTTTTTTGTTAAAACTAATGCATTAATTAATTATTAGCTAATTCAGAAACACATCAAGATGAAATGGAAATGTCTTAAAATAATTTCAAATGATCCGAGACGTGATATTTTACAGAGAGAGAGAATCCGTGCATGTAACTTAATTGGATTTTGAATCTTATCGGAGCAACGATCAATAGGTCATACCGCACCAGGAAGTATATTCGATATTATCATCTGCTCACGTCAGCAAAAATCAATTTAAATTCCCATCTATTTCTCCATCAAGTCAAATAAGATTGAGACGTACGATATTAAATTCTAAATTATCAGATCTAATAAGAAAGCAATTTAACATTAAAATGACAGTGTAGACGTTCGGTGTGGTTTTCTTATGTCTTCCAGTTACAATTAAAATTAAAAATAATAATAATTCACGATCGTAGGAAAATACATGATTATTCATCGGGGAACGAAATTGATTATTTAAGACGCCCAAATAAAAGACAGACTCTTCAAATAAACTTATATTATTCTTGTTCATAGTCGTTCCATTATACGTCAATTAGGATTTTTAGTTTCTTTTTTTTTGTTCTCGAGGTTCGTATCTCTTTCTTCAAGCCATAGAGCTTGTATGTAGGCTTCGGAGACTATCAGGAAGTAAAGGATGAAATGAAACGAGGTAGGAAATTTGTAATTACTTTAATAAGACGATTTTCGATACGATAAATTGAATTTTGAATCTAGCACTAAAAAGGGTATTACTTTTTTTTATTTATTTATTTATTTTTTAATTCCAAAAGAAATGGTTGAAAGAAATATCGGACGTGGGTTGCTCAGCAAAGTAATCGCTTTCTGTGTCTTTACATTCCCATGGCCTTGCTGGAGCATAACTTGATGACGATAACACGCTTGGTAGTAATTATAACTAATTTTTTTTTAAAACTTCATGGGATAGCCGTATACTATTTTATTCAGATAATGAAAATCGATGCAAAATGTACTCAATAAGCAACTATTCTTTCAAATTCTTTATAAATAATTTTAAATGCGCTAAAAATGTATACATTTTCCGGGGCCCTTGTTATTTTACAGAATCCGCGTATAACATTTAATTGGATTTTTAATCTTTTCGGTGCAACGATCGATAGGTCATACTGCACCAGACATTATATCCGATATTTATATTTTTTAAGTCCAAAAAATCAATTTCAATCCCTATATATTTTGCCATCAACTCAAATAAGATTGAAACCACAACATATTAAATTCTAAAATAGCGGATCACGTAAGAAAAGAATTAAAGATGAAAATGACACTGTGTAGGTGTTCGGTATAACTTTCTTATGCGTTTGAGCTGCAACTAAAAGGTCAAAAAATAATTTACGACCGTAGAAAATACACGATTATTTTCATCGGTGGAGGAAAGAAAGGAAATTGAATATTTAAGTTACCCAAATAAAAGCCAGACTCTTTGAATAAATTTATATAATTCGTAGTCATTCCATTTAACGTCAATTATGATTTTTAGTTTTTTTTTTTTTGTTCTCGAGGTTCTTATCTCTTTCTCAAAGTCATAGAACTTGAAGTGAACGTAGGCGTCGGACTATCAGGAGGTAAAGGATGGACTGGAACTAGGTAGAAAGTGTGTAATTACTTTAATAACATGTCTTTAATAGGGAAGACGATTTTCGATACGCTAAATTGAACTTTAAATCTAGCACACGAAAAAGAAAAAGGGAGTATGAATTGCTTTTTCTTTTTTCTTAATTCGGAAAAAAATGGTTGAAGGAAATATCGGACGTGGCTTGTTCAGCAAGATAATCGCTTTCTATACGTCTTTGCGTTCCTATGACGTTACTGGAGCATAACTTGATGGCGATAACGCTTGGTAGTAATTATAACTAATTTTTTCCCTCCCAAAAAAAACGGGATAGCCGTATACCATTTTATTCAGATAATGAAAATACCGTTTTATTTCTTGTTGTAATCAGCAAATTTTCTAGAAGAGAGAGAAAAAAAAAATCTTAAAGTGTTTCTTTTTCTTTAAAGCTTGCAGTTACATTTTTCTTCTTTTAATTTGCATAATTACACTCTTAGTATTCCACTTAGCTGGCAAAAAGATTATTGTATATAATGTTTTTTTTTTATTTCTAATGACCTTTAAGGAATTTTTTTTCTTCTTTTTATCCTCACATAATCTCATAAGTGTTGATTCAACCTGGTCTTCGTCTAGTAATTTTTTTTTCGGTTTTTCTGGACGCTGCTTACATAATGAATCAGTTTTGGAAAGATTTAGAAGAAAAAAAAATGTTTCTTATATTTTTTTAAGGTCTGGACATGGATAAAGATATAATTTTTAGAGCATTTTTTAAGGCTTTTATTTATTTCTTATATTTTTTACGTGTATAATTATGCATAAAAACACAATTCTTTTTGGTTGATTAAGGGATTTTTGCGTGACTAGACTCATTAAAAGTTTTGAGTGACTTGAAAATGAGTCATATATGTATAGTCTCAAGTGTATCAGATAAGTTTTGGAGATGTATTCAATTAATATTGTTAAGGTTGAACTCGATTGAAACGACATTGAAGATCAAATTCACTGTCTCGAAACGCTTTTTTGGGGGCCGGTTTGTCCGTTTTTTTTCCGTTAATCGAAGATTCAATAAAATCTAATTATTTGTAAGGAAAAAAATGGAGGTTGTGATAGGGAGAAAAGTACACTTTCTCTTTCCGGATTATGTGGTGTTTGGTCAGAACATGACAACTCCAAAATCACATTTTTGAGATATAGCATTTTCATTGCTATTTAAAAATCAGAAATAAATCAATCATACACACAAATGCAAATGAAAATATCATAAGTCAGAATGTTGTTTAGCCGTACGCACGTATTTGTGCATTTATCTCACTTCTAATTAACAATAATTAGCAAGACCTACTAGTAGATCAAAAAGACATTTTTTGGAGATATCATGTTCTGACCAAACGCCACAGGACTATTTTTCTACAGAAGAAAATGCTCACAAATATTGCTTGAACACTAAAGGACCTACCGCCATCTATTGGGTTAAAACAAAACTATATGTTATAATTGTTAAAATCGAGAATGAAACGGTCATGACCGGTCACAATTCTTTTACCATTTATGCCAGTTCACGAAAATGTTCACTTGAATTTATCGGTCTGCAATGAGAAAGTGGTTGCGGGACACTGGTCTTTAAATTAGACGAGGCTAAGATTTGAAATTCAATAAGAAATTCGAATCATTGTTTTGCAATTAAATCCACACCACATAAAATTTAAGATATCTTGGTTTTCATCAGGATTTGTCTTGCTTTCTCTGTTGCATGATCTGGCCACGCAATCATTGGCCTGCCCAATTCTGGTAGCTTACCGAAAATCGGCTCTTGATTTTGTAAGTCTTTCTGACGCCAACAGAGTGGCGAAATACAATTAGCGGTTCGATTAATAGATAGATTGGTGACCACATGACTTTCGAATTTTAGTATTTCTTTCGTAATTTCGATTATTTTAATCCTTTTAGCTGCATTAACGAGGTATCTCGCCTCCTTTAAGGCCACCCATTTTAGTGTTGACATGTCCAGGTCTATTGCAAAGTCAATTTCTCTAAGCACACTTTTCCTTGTACCCAGGCCCGTAATTTAGGAGGGGGGAGGAGGGGGCCATTGCCCCCCCCTGCTTTTCAAAATGCAATGAAAATCGTATATATACAAATATATATATACATACATTGAGTACATGTGCCCTGCCCCCCCCCCCCGTGGAAAAGGTTGAAGTGACGGCCCTGCTTGTACCTCTTACTTTGCATCCGCTGAAAATCGGAAGAAAGCCGATTAATTAAAAGGGATAATTTTTCTTGCTGCAGATACAAATAATTATTTTTAAACAATAAAAATAACCTCCATTTAATGTGCAAAAAAATTCCTTAAAATACAAACTTTTAAAATCAAATTATTACAATTTTTAATTTGAGTTTCCAGCGTAATATCCAGAGAGGAAATTCATTAGAGAAAAGATTGATCGACCAAATACGCTGAGGTAGAATTTTTATAAATTGGTGATACTTCATAACAGAATCACATCAGCCGGAAGAAACTAATACATAAATATTATAAAATGATTATTAGAGAAAAATATAGTTGGGCAATTTAAAAAAAGTAATAATAATGATTCATAAAAAATAAAATGAAAAACCTAGACGGGGGAAAAAAATTAATTATGCAGTAGAAGAAACACCAAATGTTACCATAAAATACACAGGAGCATAACAAATGTGATAATCGTTCCATGAATACTTTGAGTACGAAAAAAACAGGGGGGGGGCGGCATAGAAGGAGTATAATTGGTCGTAACAAGGCTCTACTAACGTTTTTAAGTAAAGACATTAAAAAAAAAGAGAGAAATTCCGGGATATTATTTATTTACACGAAGCGATCATTAAATTCTAGAAAAATCGCTAGCGGTGCTGTCGCCCGAATTGCACCCTCGATGGGCACTTGAATCCATTGCGGGAGAAAATTGTTATAATACCTCAACCAACTGGCGGAATTTTTCTCCGTTGGTCTTTTCTGATGCAAAGTGGTTATGTGTGTCATTAGCCTCTTCCCGGGGACCATTACTGGCCGGTAAACGACACATATTAATAATATACTCGGCTAATAAATTCCTTTTGTTTCCACCATCAAGACTAAAACCGAATGCTACCTTTTGTTTTATGAAGGAGGAAAATTTTAAAATTCTACGATGTTTCGAAAATTAGGAATTTCGAACACAGAGAAGAACACAATATGGATTGTTTTGAAATGTTGTTTTTGAAGAAAAGAAAACAATTGTCTATTCACTTCCATTGTACTTTTTTTTAAATTGTAATTATCTTTAAGGTTTAGGGTTTGAGTTGGGATGGGAATTAACGAACGACGGAAATATATGTAATGTGATTTCGATAAACTGCGATCGAGGAACTGTGTAGTCGTGGGAACATTTGATGTGAAAACAATTGCGAAATAATTTTAAGGTTTTCAATTTTTTCTCAGCAGCAGCTTCTTTTGCACTTGTATCCTTCTTATTGCAATCGAAAAAAACACAGTGATTAATCGAAGACACACACCTCTACTAATACCGCACATGCACCTCGTAATCAGTCCACCGGGAAATATCTGACGAGTTGGTGCATGCAGGAACATTTTGTGTGTGAATGTATGCGCAGCTAAAACACACATTCATGTTGTCAGAGATTTTTTATTTTTGTGTTTTATTAGTGTAACCATCTGTCTTCCACACTTTGAAGTAAAACGGCAAGTGACTCAATTTTCATGTTATGCAATTATCGTGTTGAAGGACTGTCTGCTCCCAACGGACTTTATAAACTCATACTAGCATTATAATGCTTAGAAAAGCTGACTACTGTAATATCTCGGATGAATTTCGCTACTTTGAGGAATGAAAAATCATCTTCTAGTCTAGTATGCATGTGCAAATATAGTATAGTAATTATAAGGATGCAAAAAATGGTAGGGGTTGTTTTCTATTTAATATTTTGAAAAAAAAAATCTCGAATTCTTTTCTCTATATAATTACTTTACCTATACGGGATTTCGTATATTTTTTTATTACTTTTTTACGATGTGTTCTTGAAAAAAAAACAAAAGAACTTTCATCCAAACATCTAAAATAAAATTTCAGATAATACGCAACAAAATTATCCGTGAAAGAGGGTAATGTGTAGGGACTAGTAATTTGCCTACAATGGCTAAAGACGTGAGTTATCCTCGGTTTAGAAGAACATAGAAAATGACAAGTAAAAAATTATTGTTGTTTCAAAAATTTGAGAATTATGTGTTGGTAGTGAGTTCGCCCACAATTTTGTAAATGCTCGTGTATTTGTATGATCATCTTCGCTGAAATTATAGAATGCACCGTAGGTGTACTTGATTAGATTTTATTATTATTATTATTATACTAAGAAATACTTGCGAGGCTCGTATTCATTTTACTTTTCAATAAATTCAGACATTTAAGACAATAAAATAACATAGAATTATTTGCTTATGCAGCAAATTTCGATTATAGCCAACAAGTAAATATGATGCGCGCCGTATGGCGTCGTCATGGGAGTCGTATTTTTAGTGGGTTAACATTTACATTTTGGTTGCATAGGAAAGTTCTATTATCTTGGAATAACTCGCAAGCCAATGGTCGTAGAAGCATACTTCCAATCGAAAAAAGTATCCAGATAACGCATAGACTATAGTTTTAGGACTGCTCTACACTCAATAATTAGATCTTTAAACGACTTTGTGTGGAGGTGCGTCTCTTTTCCGTGAGGTGGCGGAATATTTCCAAGACACTTGATATTGGGGGGGGGGGGGTTCAAATTAATGCACGAAATTACGGAACTTAACGAAGAAGACTTTATTTCAAAGCACACTCAAAACAAACAACCTCTTCCAGGATGGAAGCCACATTCCAACTCACGCTCTCTTCTCTTGGAAGATAGATTTTCTCTTCTCGCCTTCCTATAAACAAACGAAACATATTATGTGGTAGAAGGTCACAGAGAGTTAGTAAAAATTTCCATGCTGAAAAAATCGATTCGTTTATCAAAACGATTCAAGAAAAAGGTGGAATTTGCACTATTCTTCTTACCGATTAAATTATAATCATACAGGCTGATTCCATAATTCCCCTCGTCACATTTTGTAGGCGAACCGTTGATCCTAGAGGCATACTCCCAAATAACAAAAAAAAAAGGTTTCAAATAACGTGTAGTACGACTAACTCCTATATAACGTCATTCACATTGCGAGATGTTGTATGGTTATTAAAACAAAAACAAAAAATAACTATAACATAACTTTTCATTTGGTCAAGCTGTCCTAAAAACCCCAATTAGGATAAAGTTATTGTATTGTCTCCTCCTGCGATCAACAAAAAAAAAAAAAAAATCCATGCTTCTTAAGTGCAATATTCGTCAAGATATTTGAATATGAATCTCGCTGAAAATGAGCGAAAAGCTGCATATGAAGAGTAATTAAGTGTGCCCGTTAGTTAATGCCGTACTTTCCTTCGTTTTCAGCGAGAATTTCAAATTTGAATATCGCGCTTGAAAACATGAAATTGTTTTTGTTCGATTTAGGAGTGTTTGGGCAAAAACTTTCTAATTGGGTTTTTAGTACACGATAACAAAATAAAAAATATTTTCATTTTACTATGCCACCGCATCCTATATATGAATGATACATTTAAGGCCTACGAGTTATCTGAATATATTTTCCAATTAGAATTATGCTTCTAGGATCAACGTTTCGCGAATTAGTCTAGGACAAAGGAACTTTCCTGTGCACCCTGTGTATTAAATGAAAAAAGTTAATTTTCATGATAATTTAATGATACACAAGACTTATTATAATGAATTCCAGTAAATGCATATGCCTACACATGTTAATTTTTGTTTTTGAATATAATAAATTACTAATAAAATTATTATTTATTACAGTGTGTATCGGTCCCACAAAGCCGGAGAAATGTCGCACACACAGTATCTCGAGATTTCTCAGAAGAGCAGAACCTGGTGACTTAGTACCATATTTCGACAATTCCACCAACAGGAACATCACCACGACGTCTGGTAAAGCTGCTTTTCTGCCTTGCAGAGTGAGGCACCTTGGTGATAGGACGGTGAGTCAAATATCAGCATTGTCCTCTAGCACATTTTTTCTATAATCATACCACATATAAATTTTACGGCATTTATCTATTATATCTCGTATCCCGATAAAGACCTATAACATCTGGGTAATTGTTTAGGATGTTGACCAGATGCCCTCACACACGTCTGACATCGTAACGGAATGTCATTGAGAAAGAAATGCTGTTTTATTTCAGCATTTTATGTGAATCCTATAATCTTACGAAGTGTCTACCACTCAGCAGTTTATTGGGTATATGGCGATAGCAGCTGCTACACATTCCCCCGCAAAGCCGGCATCAAGGAGAAAATAGTAACGATGAAAGTAAATGATCCATTATATGACATTTTACTTCAACGAAATACAATAGAAATGATGATTGAATTTTCAAGTTATCGAATAAGAACTCGATAATTATCAATTACATACTATCAAAACCTGAGAAAACAATTGAGGATAAATTTAGATTTTCTTGCAAAAATATTACATTTCAATGAGAAATCGCTCCCGTAATGGAAGATAAATAGTGTGATTAAATCACATCCATTAATTTCTATAATTTAAATAGGAATTGAATTGAAAATATATGAATAATACACAATCTTTCTCCATTTGATATTGCCTAAAATCTAATATTGCATTATCTTTTAATGCAGCGATGATTATAAAGATGGAAACTAAATTAGTGCAAATACAAATACAACGTCACAACAGGCAAAATGCACAACGAGGTGGCTGTGAAAAAGATGCCCATAAAAATATGGATGTCATATATTTCAAAAATACAGCAACCCAATTAAAAATGCAGAATTCAATCCAAATTAAAATAATAATAATAATGATTGATATCTAATAAGATAAAATATTGATGACATAAAATGAGCGTAATGAGATTGAAATTATTTTCGAGCTGCTCATATCATTTATATCTTATGAAAACATATATATGTATATGTATATTGACAATAATTATTTATGCGGTATTTCATTAATGAGTTTGAATATTTCAATATATCGATTATGATTTCGTGATACTCTTATGGTTTTGAACGAACTACATTATTGTCAAGATGTACATAGAAGAATGACTGAGTGATAAGTAAATCGTGAAACTTAATTTAGTGATGTCATATATGGAATGTTTGAATGACCCTCCTTATTAAACATAATTAAAGGGGTCAGTTTAAGAAAATTTCCAAAAATGTATTTTTAATTTCTTTGAAATTTTTTTTGTCAAATTTTTCTTTCTGCTTTCATAAATTTGAAAACTCCTACCTTCAAAGTTATTGTTCTACCGGCAACATAGCAATTTTTAAAATATTTTAACATAAACTGCGTGCAACCATTATTTGTGCTAAGATTTTTTGAGAATTCGGTTTTCGTCAGATAAGAAACATTTTTTTTCGAATTCTACATATTCAAATATCTTTTGTAAGTCTCTTTGCAGTTTTTATTTATAACATCTTAAACAATTTTTATATAATATAGTTGCATTTTTGTGACTTTCAAAAAAGTTGCCCGTTGTCACAGTTTAAACAAAAAGCAAAAGTAAGTAACAGATACTAAAAGTTTTCTTTGAATTGCATGAAAAAAAAAACATAAGAAAAAAGTGCTAGAATGAGTACAAATATCATTCTTCCTTTAAGATCAAGTGATTTTTCTAGAAAGAAAGCATGGAAAGCGAAAATCATGTGCATACTCCAATTTCTTCTAAAGAGATTAGAATAAATTTCTGAGGCGAAGTAATTCACTTTATCTTGGATAAAACCAGTCTACCTGAAGAGAATGAGCAATTTCGATCTCATGCACAGATAAGAATTAAAAGTAATTAAAAGTCATCGCAAAAAATGATAGTTTCATCTGTAGGAAAATTTTTGTTGCTGAAAACATATCAGAATTCAAGACATAATTTTGGCTCAATACACGGGGCACCCCATAAATTTTTAAATAATTCAAAAATCATAAAAAAAAGATATTATTCGGTATGTTGGAATTTGGATTGTTCATTGAATGTTTTTCTCACGGAGTGGTTGTTCTTTTGGTTCAGAAAAAGAATAGTTGAACTTTTTGTGATAGAGAGCGCTGCACAGAAGCAAATCACAGGAAATGTGTAAGAATGCAATATGCTGGAAATATCACTGTCTTATAAAATACCGGTTGTACTGACGCTTACAAAAAAGTTTTAATTCTGATGTTGATTGGCATTATTGGAGAAAGCACTACTGCTGAAGTTATACCTCAGATACGACTGAAGTTTAAGTTCTATTTCGGACACAAAATAGATTGTAGTTAAATGCAGGTCCAATCAGTCGTGACGTGCAGGACTTTCTATTGACAAACACTGAAATATTTTATTATTTGTAGCAAAACAAATCCCCTTCCTTGAGAATGACTTTCACGCAAACCACATCAAATGTAAAAATTTCTTTAATCTTTATAAATTTTCGAACTATTTACGAACTTATGCGACACCCTGGACATACTCATATGACGATTTACACAATTTTCTTTTTACAAAATATTGAGGCTTTTCATTTATAATCGCAATTTTGCTATCTAACATTCATGCCAAATATGTCAGACAGAAATATATATTTCTAGGCTATAAATATTTTGGAGTACATGTATCTAATATTTCTGAATACAACTTTATCTAGAATATAGAAGAAAAAAAAATATTTACAGTGACTGCCGTCGACAAAGCGGAAAACACGAGAGGTCTTTTTTTAGGTTCAGGATTCGTCAGACACCAAGAGGAGAGAAAAAAAAGGGTACGTGATCTATCGGATTCATATCTTGACCGTGTTCTGCGTGACTCTGTGTGTTGTGGTTCCTAGTATACGAGATTATCTCCGCTCTGCGAGAACGTGACGTGATGATGGGAATGTTTTGGCCCGCACCATACCGTTACTCAGAATAACGAATACGTTTATGTGTACCCATCTTTTTTGTCTCTTTGTTCAACATCGAAGCTCGAAAGGCCACTAAAAACCGCTGAAGGAAAAAAATAACTCGTGCGAATTTAGATTCTGATCGTTGTATCGATATTTTTTAGGCTTTTCTACGTGAAAAAAGAACAACAGATGAAAGTTTTTGCGAGATAATGTGATGAAAAAATATCCGTGGGTATACTGTGTAGCGTATTCTACGAGATGGCAAAAACTGGATAGTTTTTTTTTGGTTTTTTTTGGTTTTTTTTTCAAAGATGTACCACTGGATTGGACTTCATATTAAATGTCTTAATGTCTAATGTATAAATTTATTTCGTATGTTTTTTGAATAACCTCAAAACATTGTTGCAGTTGGTGCATTAAGCAGTAAAAAATATAGTGAAACTTTTCTTACCTATCACCCCTCTTTTATAACCAAACAAAACGTAACGCATTTTCATCAGGGCCACCCTTATCAAACGAAAAATTTTAAATTATTTCAAATTTTACTTAAATGGTTAACTACATTCAAATCCAATCTTTATGAAAATTGGCTGTGAAACCAAATTTATTTGCATGAAAAAATAAAGTACTGTATATGCCACATAAATAAGGTAAACACGGGGTGTTTCAGAAAGAAGATTGCATTTGAAACGACATAACTTGGAAATCGTGATAGGCAGAAAGATGAAACAAATGGTTCTTTTGATAAACATTCTTGTAGTCTCAACCGTGCCGGTTCGAGAAATTAATTAGAGTTTAAACTAAGAGGTGGCACCACAGTCGTTATTATTAGAATCGTTCTAGTGAAACAATTTGAAGGTTCTTGTTTACACCAAGTTTACTCAAAAGCTGTATAAATTCAAACAATTCATTTGTGAGGTATATGCATCCATTGCAGTAAAGGAATTCCACGAAAACAGGGCTTTAAACAACACTTCACGCTGTTGTCTAATCATTCCTAAGCGTGGCAACCATTTTTAATCCATACCGATGTCATTTGCTCTATGTTTGCAAAGAGCATTATCACCATCTGTTTGAAGGCCGCTGCATTGAGACTATAATGTCATTTAACAGCCAAAGTAGCTACTGATTTTAAACCGGCGTGTTGGAAATTCCTTTCCTGACAAATCAACTAACTATTTGTTTCATCTTTCTATTCATAACAATTCCTTATTTCGTGCGATTTCAAAGCAAACGAGTTCTTTCAGTCACCCTGTATCTTAATTTACCTGTAACTATCCTATTATTCATATTATACGTATCTACATCCGTTCCTTCAGTAAAGATATCTAATTGATGGTGAATTTGTTGAAAATAGCATACGGAGCTCAATAGGTCTAAGAAATGAAAGAACAGCAAAAAAAGAATACACATAAAATAAAAAACAAAAATCAATTAATACGATATGTTTGGGCACAATGCTTCAAGTTTTTTTGTGTGTGTGTACCTTCTCAATAATTTTATATATAAGTAAAGCGAATACGCGAGTGTAATAAATAGAGTCCAAAATTTTATGAAGTAAAAAGTGGTAAAACATTCTGTAAATATAGGCAAATATGCACGTAAAAATTCCAAAATATGCACGTAAAAATGCAAAAATATGTACGTAAAAATGCAAAAATATGCACGTAAAAATGCCAAAATATGCACAAAAAACACAAAATGTGCACTAAAAGATCCTAAAAAGATACAAATTCACCATGCAAAAATATGCAGAGATAGCCTATGTTTTTAAAAGGCATATTTTCTATTTCTTAGTGCATATTCGTTCACAAAAAATAAGAAATATCCCCACTTATTTACCAAATATGCAAATAATCGCTACATATTATTCAGGAATTTTAAATTTATAGTTTATTGCATCTGCTCAGTAACGAAATACCAGTATCAAAATAGGAATTTCGACACTATTACTAGTAAAAAAAAATACTATAAAAATAAGTGATTGAGCTTAAATACACATTCGAAACCATGAAGTTATTTTGAAAGTTCTTTTATTTTATTCATTTATATGCATTAATACTAAAAATAGACAAAATATGCAAATGCATATGCGCTTATCCGGGATCTAGTAATGATTTGCATTTAATGAAATGTATATATATATATATATATATATATGTGTGTGTATGAATGTGAATGTGTTTTCTTTGTATATATGGACATACTGCAAAAAAGAAAACATCAAGGAAAATTATTTATCACGATATCCACAACAACGTTCCATAATTCGCGTGTGAGGTACCTATATAGCTTTTCAAAGAATTGTTCAACGTTATCAACTAATCCAAAGTGTTTGATTTTGGTTTTTTTGTTTCGCAATCTCGTAATTACCGTCGACATCGTCAGATATTTTTACCCTCGACTACATACATCGACGTATCGCTCCTCCTTCTTAATCTCCGGAGATCTCATTTTTATCTTTATTCAAGGAAAGATTTTTTTCCCCTCTATCAGCATTACACGTACCTTTCCCTTGAACATCAAATTCGAAGATCAATTAGGAAATACAGTGTTGAACGTCGTCGCTGAACTTATCCATCTTGCACGACAGCTCATTCAATATGTCGGTCTTGTCTAACCCCATGTTCGCGATTGATGTATCATTTCTATAACACGGTCTTTTTTTTTTCTTATTGGCAGCTGAAGGCTTTTGCGTTTCTGATTAAAATGTTTCGATACAATCAAGGTTCACTGAAACACCCGTCAATTTCAATAACAAGAATAATTTGCATTTGTTTAATTGAAAAAAAAAAGTGTTTGTTTTCCTATGCGCCATTGCATTATACACAATACGGGACCACAACCTTTAAATTCCACAAGTCAGACATGCGGTATTTCTGCTGCTTGCAGGCAAGAAAGACACATACATGGGGTGACCATATAACCCACATTTTACGGGACATTCCCATAATTTCAGCCGTCCCAAACTGTCTATAAAATGTCCGTCCCGCCCTCCCCCCTTTTTCAACGTGTCTTACTTTACCAGTTCTGAAATAAAAAATCAGGAATATGTTCATAAATATGTTCATAAATTGTGTTACGATAATTATGAATATTATAAATAATTATAGTTATAGAGGAATATAGAAAAATTAAGACAGTCGTAGTACAACAAAAATTAAACACCAAACTGCTGTTTCACGGCTAATACAGTCCTTTCGCCAGTGGAAATATCCTGTTATAGCGCAGCAACAAGTAGCCGGCCCTGTATCAGGCTATTTCCACTGACTAAGGGGCTATATTAGACTTTAAACGGAGGTGTGCTGCTTATTTTTTGGTATTTTCAGGTCGTTGGGTTTCATATTTCACAATCCTGTGCTCCAAAAAAACAAAAAAACATTTCTATAACATAAATATATTCTCACATATATTTATCAAACAAATAAGTTTTTTACAAACGATTATTTGAACCAAATTTGTGAATTTATTCAAATAATTCAATTTTTTATGGGCATATTTTTTCAGCCACCCCGTCGGGAATTTTGTCTGTTGTGTGCGTGGCCTTTGTATTTATATTTTCACCCATTTGGACATGCAATCACCTATTTTTCGCGATTGGAAAATTTTCAGCAATTTTAGCGATAGTTGGCATTTTGACGGGCCTTTGACAGTTTTGGTCGCAATTGACAATTTTAGTGGATTTTACTTGAAAACGTTTTAGATTGAATTTCTTGTTTTATTTGCCTTTCACAGTTTTTATCTGTAATTGATATTTTTAATTGTTTTTGACAAACTTTTGCTGCTATTGGAATCATTACTATTGTTTCTTGACAAAAAAACAATTAGTAAAAAAGGGCTCGGGGATCCATGGTGTTCTTAGGTCAGCCACCTCGTTGGGCAATTTGCCTGTTGTGGCGTTGTATTTGTATTTGTATTTGTATTTGTATTTGTTTTGTCTGCAACTGCCAAATTTACGTGCTATTCATAATTTTTCACTGTAATTGGCAACTTCACTTGCTTCTGAATATTAATTTAGCTACAATTGACATTTTTACTCTTACATTATTCGTTTAAATGTCCACTGAGTTATGTGCTACTCTGACGTAAAACACCGTCTGTCGACAAAGCTTGTTTTTTCTAAATAAGAATCTCGCTTATTATTCGTACATATAAGTACAACCTACAACTAAATACAAGAATTTGATCTCGCAAAAGAACTGTGAATTTTTTTTCTCTGCCAGAAAAAACATTCGCGGCAGGATGGGTTTGAACGCGCCAGATGCCACCTTGGTTGATGCCACATTGGTGGGTGGCTCGTGGGCCGGAGGTTGTCCACCTTTCTTTCTTTCAAATCGAACATATCCCAGCTATATCGACTTTAGCCAATTTCAGTCATTGTCCCTACCAAGGGGTAGTGTGTAAATTTATCAAACTCAATTTCATGTACGTACATAACATTTCATGCTTACAAAATATTATAGCACACAAAATTAAAAAACAATTAACAAATAAAAAAATACGAAAACCAATGAAGAAGTGCGAAAATGCAAAAACAGTGCAAACAAACGCAAAAAAAAAAAATGCAAAAATGTGCATCGCCGGTGCAATGGAAATATGGTGAAAAAAAAGTGGTCTGTGTGGAATCCACTTGAACACTTCACAGTATCCGGCCCTGAATCAATTAGTAAAAACACCCTCGCTCATGGATTTGGGGAGGCGGGAGAGGCTCTCTGGACCAGAATGATATGGTCTATACCAGGAGTCACAAGCGAGATAATTTACGAAATACTGTCTAATTATTACTTTTTCTACATTCTGCATACACGACTGCCGCTAACTCTCACATATTAGAATCACTGAAAATTAAATAGCTGATGGAAATAATTTTTGTGCAGAGAACTACTAAGGAGAATAACGCATGGATTCACCTTCCCTCGTCTCATGTTTCCCGAATCCATCGCGAATCCGAGAACCGTGTAAGAATTTTTGAAACCGAGTAATAATAATAATCGAAGAATGAATCGACCCATGTCGTCTGTGTTCCAGGTCATGGATGAAGGAACTCGATGTAAATTCAGGAGCCGAGCAGGTAATTGTCTGCTGAAATAAGGTCACGACACGTATAAGTAGTTCCATTATTCATGGAGTTGAGTGTAATGTGACCAAAGCTCACCTTTCGAACAGATTCTTATTAACATATTATCAGGAGTGTATCAAGCTCTATATCTTTGCACAATAAATTTTAAAAATGGTAAAGGATACTCAAATCACATATGTTAACAGTTCATGCATAGATATATGTTTTCGTTATATATGCATATATACACCACTGGATTTACGGAATTCATTATGCAAGTTATTTCCGTATAATTTGAGTTTACGGATTATTTATTTCACTGCGACTGATTTCAAAAGAACGAAACGAAACAGAGGGTTTTCAATAACCACTGCATGGATTGAAGTCACGGAGTTTTCTATCCGGAGATTAGGCTGATGTCATAAAGTACTTTCCAGCCGCAGCAAATTGAGAAATCAGCCATAGCTCGCTCAGCGTATGCCTAAACATTATTGAGGCTTTTCAGGTGAAGAATTTAACCAATCCCATTGGCTTTTTGCAAGCAAATCCGATTTTTTCAAGCCCTACAGCTTCTATTTAAAATCATTAAAACTGGTACACATGAACGTTCGTTTGCTTCAGTGTCATTGCGGATGAAAACGGAGTGGAATTAAAACAGTATGCACGCTAACAAGTTTTGTGAAGTTGCATTATTTGTTGACACTAAAGGCTTTTGATGCTACTTCGAATCCTAAGTCGACTCATTCACCATATTTGAGATAAGTGTGACGTCATTATTAACACTATAGTGAATCGTTATTCCCTATCTTGCTTTCGTTTGAAGAACAGACGTCACTTGGAGCAACAAAAACCAGTTTTTCTGTTCTAAGCTGAAGCATGATGAGTCCGCCCTCTTATTTCTAGGTGCTTTGACGGGCTACTAAAATATTCTCGTCTGGCATGTATTTATATGCATGAGTAAGAAGAATATTTATAGGAAATGATTCTGTCAGTACCTAAATCTTGCTGCAATGTGCAGCTGCACGTACCACCGTGAGTGGGATAGAAAATATTTATAAGTATGTTAGGTATGTAACTAACCTGTGTATAATGCTGAAATACGCCACTCTCACTTGTTAAAACCATATATACGGAAAACGGGCTGCATGAAGAGATATTGATGTTTCAGGAAAGGAAACTTAATCAAATGTCCTATTGAATGAATTTTCCTTTCCTTGAAACATCGATATCTCATCACGCAACCAGTTTTTCATAAATAATGTGGTACAGATGGCATTTACGTGGTACTCCATTTCTGTTCATTCCCTTACTCTAAAGCATGTGAGGTAGGTAACTATCCTATGGTATAAATGACATTGACTAACTCCATTACTATTGCAAAACCTAAAAATACTAAATAAAACACGCAATGAATTGAAAAGTATAAAAACCCATTGAAGGCACCCATCAAGGACAGCGGATGCATCTGCAATCTTCGAGCTCAGTTCGTCCTTGCAATGGTCTCAATTGCGCGAGCTCTACAGGATATCTAGCATTCGAATCTTTTATTTTTTAAATTCCAATACGAGCGGAAAATCATATTTTTACAATCGTTATTAAACAATTTTCACTGTCATGAAATTGTTTTTGAAGGGGGAGTTCATTTATTTATGTAAAAGTAAGCAGTGCCAACCAAGAAGAAGTAGATGGTGGATGGGTTGGTTAGGCGTGTCAAGAAGATCTTCAAATCCAAAACTTCATTGTTTTTGAAACTCTGTCTTATTGAACTTTTTATCATTGATCATTTTGTCGCACCACGGTCATTTTCTGTACACGAGGGTTAATTTCACCGGGTCCTCCAGTTTATTGCCGATTCCGAACACAGCAGACTATTTTATATTCACTGAGAGGTTGGTGCACTAACCTCTCATTATGGGAGTCCTGCAGTAATAATCTTTTTCTGTGGTCATGTCACTGTATCTGTTGTAACCCTGTTTCAAGAACGTTTCTGACATGGACGAACCGAGTATCGAACTCGCGACGGCTCTAAACATCCTTATGTAATTTAGGCGAGAATCTTATCGACCTGGGCTACTGCACCCTTGAAATTTTTTGAATTGATTAGATAACATGTGAGTGTATTATTGCTGTTGGGAAAAAAATACGTTCCTCATCCTCCTTGTATATCATCATAGTCATATGTACACTATATTATCATTATCACTCGACGAAATTAACGATTTCATCGAGGGTCGCTGAATGTAGGAAGGAGGGGTTGATAAAAAACGATCAAAACTTTTTTCCATGTTGAGTACGTGACAACCATGGACTGTGAAGTATGCAATATCCGTACCTTTTTATCATTAAATGAATTCCGATAGCGCAATTAATGGAGCTCATTAACGGATACAAGTAGCAACAAACTTTTCACCTTCGAAAGTATATCGATTCTTCGCCGTCGGTGTAGAACAGTTTCCAGCTCATAATTAATCATTTATATAATAAGAAATTATATTTTTAAAAAAATGGATATTTTACTATATTTAGACTGCAATATCCTTTTTTTGTCGTTCGCAACTCTGATTGCATACCTAGCAAGGTTATTAATTCTAAATCTTCATATCTAAATAGTCAATGCGCATTTCAAGACTTTACCTCAACTTACAGTTACATCAAGATATTAATTAATTTTTCGTTCGTATACAAATTGTTTTTCGCAATTACTTCACAGTTTCATAGTCGAATATTTATATATTTTCATTCTTCTATTAACATGTAATTAATTAACTACAAAAATAAGTAATGAGTAATTAGTCTGAGTAATTAAAAATATTTTATTAATTAAAGTAAAAGGCATGTTATGATAGTTTTGGAAAGATGTAGGGAATATCAAAAACTTAAGAAATAGAAACGAAAATTAAGAAATGAATAGAAAAAAGACATACAATCTTTTTTCTTAATTTGAAAATTGAAGAAATTGTTTGGATTTTTTTTCAATTTTGTAGAGTAGATAGTAATATTGAAAAATTGTGCGCTAGCATTTTTTAGAACTAAAATAATGTACGCAAAATAAGATAAATATGTGGTAATTGTTCTGGTTTACCCCATACAAATATTGTCTATGTTGGACTTTAAAATTTGATTTTCTCATTAAATTTCCCTTTCGTTCTTTGGAAATTTTTAATTGAGTTCGAAAAAAACGTATAACTCAAAATAAATAATATCAAAAGAGCACAAAAAAAATCCAAATCGTTCACAATTTTCCTCTTAAAACAATTTTTTTTTTTTATCGCATCTCGACTGAACTAATTCTCTTTCGAAATTTTGTAAAAAAAAAGACAAGCAACTTTTTTTTAAAAAAGTAAGACAAACATTTGAACTCGAAATAGCAATAGTATTGAGCGCTCTTCGAGATGTTTTAACCCAGTCTTATAAATATTATTAATCTTCCAATTTCACGAGAAATTAATATACACTTTTGTAAAGTGGGGGGGAGGTGTATTAATTTGTTCTAACGGCTTTTTGACTTTTCTAATCTTTATAAACTGGGCTTACCTTCAAACAACCAGGTAGGATTAAAGCCGTCTCTAGAACCCCGACTACTCGCCAGCCCCCATCATTCGGTAAAGCCAGTGTTTCTGTTCAAAGTGAAGTATAATCGTTTAAAGAAACGGCATGTGGGATAGCTATTGGCTGTGGCAATAATATTGATGTCATACTTCATACAAATATTGTGAATGAGCCAGCCTCCTCTTCCTAACCGGATCATGGTCCACCGCTCTGTCTCAATGAATATATATAAGCAAGTACTCGAAGACCTGCGCCGTGCTGGAAGCTGTGAGTGCATATGTTGTGAACCTAACGTGAAGTTTTGTTTCTGTGTAATGCTTATTATAGTGCTTCCATCTGCTATATAAATTCCGAACGATGCGGGGAGTGCAATGATGATGAGCCATTCGTTTCTCGGGAATCGTTACCTCCGCCTCTGCAGGCGCCTTAATTGATTGGGTGCACGTGCATTCGTCATTTTATTCTGGCAGCACAAAGACAAAAAAAAAAAAGAAAACCACAAAACAAACACTATTTCATTCAAAGAGATGTAATACTAGTTATTAATTATCATATCAATTATAATACTACTAATTATTTACTTTAATTTTAATAACTTTATTCTTGCCTGTTACGTTATCTGGATGAACAGAAAATTCGAATTGAAGCTGCTGGAACTATCATCGCACAGTCCTGAACTCTGGCTCTGTGACTTTCTTATTTGTTTGCCTCCTGAATAAATATGTCTGAAAATACAATAGTGTTAACCTCAGGCATGATTAGCTACTTACTCTTACAAATTATTACATCAACTTTTAAAGTAATTCAATTTTGGTCATTAGGGTGAAGATAGCTTTTCTTGATAGTGTTTCTTACTGGTAAACGTACATTCTATCGTCAGGGAATTTCATTAATTTTTTATTTCCCCAACCGTAATTGAGCAGAGGAGAAAGGCGAGCGAGTATGACAATTAGTTATATCAACAGTTGAAATAATATTGCTGGGTACATTTGAATGGATCTTTCTACCGAAGGAAATTGCAGTCAAACTCGGTTATAACGACACCTCAATTATAATGTCAGTACCTGACGGTCTCGGCTTTTTTTTTTCTAAAATACTAACGCCCCCATAGACTGAAAGTTGGCGGATTGGTCAGTCTGGTGTTGTCAAAAAACCGAAGATATATTACTTGAAAAATTCTAATGTAAGGATGTGTAAATAAGGCAAGTCACGCGAGAAAATGGGAGTGGCCGTATATTTGTTTTACAACAGCACTGATAATTACACTCATAATAGAAAAAAATGTTATTTCTCATCATTTCCGTCATATCTGAAAAAAAAACGAGGTTTCCCCCTCCTTACAGTTTTCTTTATTCACTGTATCATCTGAATTACTGTATTTCGCTGCTTATTTTCCATAACTTAGAACAAATTACACATGTTTCTGACATTCAATGTGAAACACCATATAAAATATTCCAAAAACCTAAATAAAAATGTTAATTATGAAGCATATATTAAATTCTATGCTTATAAGTTTATAACAAAATTGTATTATATTATCGATATTGATAACATTCAACTACAAATTTTGACAAAATTTCTGCGTCGCGAACAAAAATAGTTACACTATTGTGTGCTGAATCCGAACTTTTAACCATAAAAGAAAAACTGGATTGGCTACGGTGTTCTCTGGAATTGCATATTTAATACAAATATTACAACAAAATACAATGGAAAAAAAAAGTATACACAAAAGAAAATACATAGAAAAAACAATACAAATGCGTAGGAACGCAACACAAATGCATAGAAAAATAACAAAAATACATAAAAACACAAATGCATTATAACGCATTAGTTTATTTATCAGCATCTGACATGTTACATCGTTTTGCAATTCGCATGCACTGGAAAAAATTGCGCAGGTCTTATACTGCTGTTTAAGTGAGTAGTCAGTCGGCATTGAAGTTGACCATTGCCCCTGCTATCATTGTTTTATAATCATTTCCATTACTTCTCATACAATAACGCTCTTGAAGCACTTTTTAACTTATACAAGGATAATGCTCAAAAAATCATCAACGAACAAGGTTGATACCAGGTAAAACTGAAAATTTGTATGGGGTATGGGGTAAGCATTTCGACACACTATGGGTGAGGTCTTCAGAGGATAAGAGTATCACGATGACCAAGTTTCCCACTTGGATTCAGAATCTTCAGTCTCGGTTATTCAACGGAACAAAAAGCAATACGTCTGTTGAAGCCAAACGTCGTGAAAAGAATGGAGCGAAGCTCCTGTGTGTAAGCCTTTTGCAATAACCTGATTGGCTGCTTGCGAAATGGAGCCATTCGATTGGTCTATTCGAATTTTCATTAAATTCCCGCTCGTAATGAACTTGAGCCATGGCGATGCGATCGGTGGTGTTGATTTACTGTCGTTTACTAATTTATTTGTGGTCTGGATGTATGTGCCTTCGGCGGTCTAAATCGGCCGTGGATTTCACTTTGTGAAAACTCTCGCTGCCTGAAATTTGAATCTATGACTCTCTTGCCAGCAGTGAGCGGCGATGGTCGATTTTTTCCCATTCATGATTTTTAACACAGCGAGCATGTTCATTTAATCTAGTTTTTATGGGTCTCCGTGTTTGTCCTATGTAGCCAAGTGGGCAATCACCACATGGAATATAATATAAATGTCCCATTTACTCTTCCGTAAAAGGATAATATCCCGAAAAATCGAGAAGTAATAAAACTTTTTCAGAGTGATATTTGTATTCAGCACGTCAAAACCACTCGGAATTGTAATATTTTTATGTTGAATGCAATTTCATTGTTCTCCATCGTAATTGAAGCAGGGGATAACGCATTTTTTTAAGACAAAAATATATAGTATGGCTAAGCTATAATACTGGTGGTTTTTTTTTTAAAAACTGTATCCTTTCCATGACATAGCATTTTTCTTCTACATAAATATAAATAAAACATAACTGAAACAATTTCAAAGAAATTTAATAAAAATGCTATTCTCAGTATTTTTTTACCATATTGCTTTATAGAAGAAAGCTTAATATATATATTTTTTTCTATTTATTTTATTTGTATTTGTCCTCCCTTCAGGGAAAAAGAACGGTTTCTGCTGCCCTCCGGACAATCGCATTTCTCTTCAACTTACGCAAAATAATATTAATAAATATATACACGTGTATATATATATTTATATATAGAGATAGAGAGAGAAAGAGATAGAGAGAGAATTTTTCATGTGAATTTTCTCAAGAAGCTTAAGGGTAGGAAAACAGTATACATATTGTACGTATGTGCAAACTATACATAAAATAAGGAATTTATTTAAAAGTATCGTAAGGATTTCTCTCCCAAGAGACACCCGTACAAACACAAGGATCACAGATAATATCGAGATAGCTATCTGGAGAATCCACGTCACCCTTTTTGCACTCATTTCCCCCTCCCCCTCCAAGAAAATGAACTTGCAAAAATATTGTATTTGGATGTGCGTATATTCGTATGTAACAGAAAGTAAGAATCGCATTGAAAGCTGACGTTTCTAATATTTATTGCAATTTTATTTTTTGCTTTACTGGCAGCAGCAGCTTTTCTTTTCTTGTTCTTGTTTTCTGAATAAAGGAAACAGAGACTCAGCTGCGTATTCTAGAGAAGCTGTTATTGCCATATTTTGTCTCCGTATTTCTCATTTTTAGCGTCAGTTTGGAGCAATAGAATTGGAAATAAAAGAAATCTTGGAGGAAAAGGGGAGATGGGGATAGAACAAAGAAAGTAATTTTGAAACAAGCAGTTGGAGGCAGCTGACATCATGCGATTATCAGGAACGAATTTTCCAGGGGAATGGGAACGGGTTCCGTCTGGAATATACACATGAAAAATGGAGGAGTTAGGGAAGTTGGGAAATTTCACTCTTCTGAAATGAAACATTTCATTTTTGCTCTCTACTACCCATTTATTGAATTCTCTTCCTCAATTCATTCACATTTTTGACGACTTTTAAAAGAGCAATATTTCATTTTTTGTGATCTTTCATATATAGCGATATAAACAAAGTTCATGAAAGCAAACAAATTGCATATCGCTGAACTGCGTATGAATCACATTTGTTTTGACCCGGAACCGTGTTTTATAAGCCATATTCTTTTTTGTTACACCATGATAATATGAAGAAGCATAGTTCTACACAGTTTTGGGATTTTTTAGATTAGCAAGTATAATGTACGTTTAATAGTCTGGGTAGCAGTAGTTGTGGTCTGTCATACTTAGTTTTGTGCACATGGACAAGTTTTTTTTCATCCGCAATAGTAAACTGCGAGTATGTACTGAGTAGAGATTCCTGAAACCCCGGACTGATTCATTCGCCATCTCCGTCTTACTATATGGTCAAAAAGCATATCAATTTTATATCATGCATTTTTCAAAGATGAGGGTATGGCTTTATGTTCTCAGATGTGTCTTTTTACCAAAATTATCCAGAATAGATTTCTGAAACCCTCTGACATATTTTTGGTACACCTCTGCATCAGACTTAGAAACATGAACAACATAAAACTATGTACGTGGCTATTAATATTCTGCTATGTTGTTGATTTCACCTTCCAGCTTAGCATGCTGAGACCTACTAAATATTTGTTGGCACACCTATTATAAATATTGGTCATACTTGGAGAAAATGAACGGGGTTCGTGGTTGACCAACAAAAAATTCCATCATGACACATTAATTCCACTAATGCTGGTGAGACTTTTTGGCGACAGAATTATCTATAAAACACTATTACCACTTAGTTCCTAAATTTTACTAGCTTTAATATGGGAAATATTAGAACCAGACTAAGAACACAAACACTCCTCAAACTTTATAACAGCTTAAGCGGAATACCACCGTTGCCATCCAGGAGGGAAGAGAACTCCATCATCATGTCTGAGTATTATACCATTTATGAGTATTTATGACCTATTTCGGAATATGCAGTCATTTCATTCAATATTCGGTTTCATAGAAGTTAACAAATATCCGAATACCTTATTTCTCGAGACTAGTCTAAATATCGTAGGGTGTATTTGATATCTAACAAAATATTTGTTGAGTTCCGTGAGATGCGACCAAGTATTTGAGATTTTTTTTTTGGTTGCTCAACCAAATATTTTATCGATTGTCAGAGATTCAACGTAAACGAATTCCGTGTGGCTTGGGTAAATATTTCACAAAAAAAAAAAAAAAAAAAAAAACCCTCGAGCCCCAACCAAAAATTCCAAGAATACTAACAGAATATTCTCAAACGCATATAAATGTTGGTTACGTGTGAGATGCATCCAGATCCAGAACTACGCTCATGTTTTGTATATCGTATAATATAGCTATTCTTGACGTTCGATCTCATATTGATTTCGATGGTATATCTCAGGTACTGATATTTCGGAATCTCCGCAGAAAATCTGGAGAACCTTGTATTGAAAAACTCATCAGAATTTTTCTCTTTTTTTTGTATACATATTGCTAGATAGAGCACTATTGCACTCAGATTCGAACAGCCGGCTGAAAATTTAAGAACGTTTCGGACGCAGAAGGGATTGAGAATAGGTTCAGGAACGGAATTGTAAAATAGGTTCTCGTGCAGCACCTTCTGTTGAAGAAATTTGAATTCACTTTTTTTCTGTACGAAAACAACAAACCCTCTTCGTAAGTATAACTTTTTTCACAAACCGCATAATGAAATATATCAATTCGTCTAATTTGTTATGGATTTACGAAGAATTTACGGTACGCTTCTGATTTATTACATACATGAGAATCAGATTCAGCCACCTTAAAGCTCACGAGAATACTGTTATGAGCTGTCTACGAAAATATAAATAGAAAGAACGGCGTATAACTTTTTTTTGAGCCATACTATCATCACCAGAAATATATCATTCCTGTGAAATAACATCGCATTCCATTGCGTGTCTTCCAAAAATAGGCCGAGCAGGTAGGCGAAGGGAAATCATATGAAATATCAGATGGAATTACAGATATGCATATAGACATAGCTTTCCTGTGCTGGTGTTCACAACTCGCAGTCTCATATGTGTAGTGTCAAATTTCAAATGTACCATCCCCAAAAAGCTTAAAATATTTATACACACATAAGCTTCGTGGATTCATGGATGGGCAATCAGCTTTATACGCATGAAACAGGTTAACATGATTCATGAAACACTTGCGGTGTGCTCGAATATACGCGTATGTACGTGATGAACTGTATTTTCGGCATCCTCAGTTCTGCGTTATAAATATGTATATATATAATAATGTGAGGCGCTGGATAGAGCCATGGGTGCGTCAATTTGTGACAGCATTTCGTAGATGCGGGTTTTCGAGGTTAATTTGTTAAATCCTTTATCTGGAATCGTCTCCGTATATATATATATATAGAGAGAGACAAGGGAGATGTGAAAGACTGCTTACTGTGTGTGTGTGTGAACAGAGCTTAGCCCTGGCATTTATCTGTCTGCCGATGAAGTGGTTGCAAAGCTTTCCAGAAGTGACAGTTTCCGAAAGTTGTTTCCGCTCGAGGCTCAGGTCTGAGTTCCAAAGAGGATCAAACAGAGGTAAGATAACATCGTGGAACGTGAGGACGGAAGAGAGAGAGAGACGATTCGGTTTTGCTGGTTGTAGAGAGGGGTGCGTCCACAAACTACGTACCATGTAGCTCGAGGGCTTTCTAGGAATACCAATAAAAAATAGACTCCTAATTTTCAAATTATAACAGATGGCGATTTTTTTGTGTTTGCCTAATGGATATACATGTTATATTAAATCCTGACCAGAATTTTCCCAATTGCAGAGGTAACTTCAACAATTCTTCCAATACATTTCATATTTTATTCGAATGTCCACCATTTAATTTACAAAGAAGCGTCTTTCTCTTAAATCGTGTATTCCACCAGACAAAATTGAATTTTCAAAATATCGAACTTATCTTAAAATCAAATTGGAAAACTGTTCTTTTTTAACGATGCTGTGAAGGTTTTTAACTTTTTATATTGATCAATTTTTTTTTTGAATTGTTATTATGTTCAAGTGCTGTGGTTATGTGCACACTAATGAATCTTGTTTCATTATTATACGCCATTTTTGCATGAGTAAATATATCCCCATATTCAAATAAAGATTTATTATTTATTACTTCAATAAAAATGTAAACCGATGGAAAATCATTATTCCATAGATTCGTACACTGTCTTGAATTATATCTGTTTATAAAGAATTCCGAGGCAATAAAATGTCTTAAAAATCAAATTACTTTATATTTAAAATATCCGTGTGTTCTATTCTTATTGGGTGTAAAATTCAGCAATGTTTTGTATTTTTTTTGCTTATCGTGCTCCTTTAGACAATAATTCATTTTCTCCTAGCCTCATCCCCGCACGTAATCCTATATCTGGTCTATATTAGCTCTTAAAAAACACGAGTTACATATATTTTCAAATAAAAGCATCGTATATTTTGAGCTTTCTTTGGCATTGATGCTTCTGAAGAACTTCTAAACATCCGATTTTTACTCTTTTGAACTCTTCATTATGTTCATATAATTACCAGCACAAGGGTTCAAAGGTACACATATCTCCTATTTGCCAAGCTATAATTATTTTTGACCCTTGCATTTTAGGAGGGGGGGATACCATGTGAAAGAGACATTGACACATACATTCTTCAAAAATGATAAAAAAAAGTAAGTTGATAAGAAATAAATGACATTTTTAAACTATTCATATCTATATAAGTCATAAACATACAACGTGTTCCCTGAAGTGTAACCTCCCATATTATTTGGGAACATTGACAATATAATATTTGTCATATAATAGTATTCAGGGTACCTCATTCGCTCAATATAACCCTTCAAAATTTTTCTCTTCTGGGTATTTCAATGCTTGTCAATTAAAGGATTAAATAGGACACCCTCATGTAAAATTTTAACCTTTTCTACTTGTTCAATTAACTATTTCCACTGAATTTACTCCTGGGTTGGAGAGAAATATTCGCTGGTATAACCTCTTGTGGGGATTCTATGCCCGGTCGCTATGATATCGTGGGTTCTCTGTCCTATGTCAGTAATACTTTTTTTTTACTTAATAGCGAGGACGATCGCTCTTTCGCCCTTACTTGTATCCGTCTATGAATAAGAGTGCTTCTATCTGCCTTCAGAATTTGGAAGTAAACAAATTGTTATGTTATGAACGTATCGTGTTGAAGGTCTTCTTTGATCTTTGCAGAGAGATTTCTCCGAATGGGTGACGGGTTCTCATTTACGAACCGTCGTAGCAATACTGCCGACAGTTATCTTAAATCAGCTGTCGACAGTGAACATGCACGACCTTGGTAAAAACTTTGCTAAACACAAAAAAAAACTTAATCCAATAGCTCATCGACAATCCGACACTAATAAAGAACAAAGCATGTTTGGTTTTTTCAATTTAAGCCAATATTTTTGGATATCTTTAGATCGAACACCTTGTGTAAAATAATCTCTCTCTCATCTCACAACCCAACATTAAAAATGAATCTGAACGATTTAACACTTGGATCCTTAAGCACTCCATCTATCCAACAGATCTGAGAAGTCACCCCACTTAGTCGGACAGCGGATAAACGAATACCCCGCTTAAATGGACAAAATTCTCCACAACCAAATTTCTCCCATAGAGACAATGCTAAAGTTCCCCACTCAATAGTATAATTCTAACGACTTTTCCCCGCTTAATCGAATATTACGCTTCGCACGTCACCTGTTGATACATATCAACCACTATACAAATGTTTTTATCGAATGAAACACTTTGAGAATTAATGAAAAACATATTAACTAGTTTAAGATAAATACATTTAAACAGTAGGTACTGCCTCCCAGTATTAAAGTTGCTTCAGCACGCACATTTCATTATTTTATTTTGTCTGTTGAGCCAATAGAGGGCGCTAACTTTCCTAATCAAAAATAGAAAGTTATGCGATCATTGTAATTAAATATAATTTTCATTTAATTTTTGATACCTGATTTACTCGAGAAACTTTATCAATATTCATCCGCCATCAGTTTTCATCGTACAAGCTATACTAACGTTGTAAAGTGGCAATTGAATTGTACCCCAAATAATCGAATACTCCGCTTAATCGGATATTATTAGCTGGAAACGTTGATATCCGATTAGGAGGGAGTGTTTGTATTTGCAGAAACCAATCATCATGTTCACAGCCAACGTATAACCTGACGAAAAGTTTTCCATTCCAGATAAGCGTACACTTTTTGGTACGTCTTATGAAATCATCCAGATAATAAATTTGAATCGAAGGGCGAGAATCTCTGAGGAAACGATACTTGTTTCCAAGAGAACTTTGATACCACCCGCTTGTAAGTTCCATTCTTATTTTCTATGCACGTGTATATATATATATATTTCTATACATTCAAGATTCTTCGTGTTTTTTGATGTTGGACCTTTTCGCCTTCTCTTTTCGAATTCCCTTTTGGACTTGATTTTTATTTATTTATTTATTATTTCTTTCCCTCTTTCCACGGATTTCTCTTCTTATTCTTTCTTGATCGAATCCAACACAATACGAATTTGCTATTCTGATATTTTCCCTCCTGAAGCCGAAAGCACTTCCTCCGCAAATCCTGAATTGAAAATGATATGAGAAAAAGAAAAGGGATTCCATTCCATTGCCGTAAGTTCCCTACTTCTTTTTTGAACCCGAAGAAAAGGCGAAGTAAAAATGTTTTCAAGCATCTATCGCTTGATATCCATGTGGCATCATATTTCTTTTTTCTTTCTAATTCTTCTTTCGAATACCAAGAGGGAATAAGAAAAAATCAAGAATTATAATCCTCGCACTTTCTACGAAAAATGCTATTTTTTTTCTCTCTCTCTCTCTTTACTTCTGTTCTTTTCAGCGTAGTTTATGAGAATAGAAAATTCTACTCCGAAACAGGGAAGATACATCATCTCTCAGCCACGAAAACGTATATTTCTTTCATTTTTTTTCCCTTTAAATTTCTAGATCAAAAATGAAATTTTAATCATCAATCATTTCGCGGAAAACTTCTTCATACTTCATTCAAGTAGCTTATGAGGAAAAAGTGTGGCAGAAAAAAAAATAATTATAAATTAAAAAAAATACTGTTTGTAAAAATAATATTAAGAAAGTTGCATACATATCAATATTTTTTTACTATATATTAATAACATGTTTTGAAGATATTACAAAAAGTTATGAAAATTGATTCATCGTCATTATCACATGAACTAGTGAGCACAATATAAGTAAATCAACAAATCAGCTACGCATGGTTTACATCGCATAGATCCTTATTCCGCGGTTTCTCCTGCAAGGGTTGATTTTCAGGGATTGAACGGTGGTGTTGTGCTCAAACTTGTGTTCTACGGTACAGTGCACCACAAAAGCTTAGGCGCACAGTATATTCTTCAATAAAATTAAAAATGGCTAATAGATTGGCTGATAGATGGCTGCCGCTGTGGTGGTCGAGTGGTTATAGTGCCGGACTCGTGATGCGGTGATCCGGGTTCGAACTCCACAGTGGTGGTCGGCTGAAGTTGGTTTTCTGTCGTTCCCAACTTCAAGGCGCAAATGCGAGCAAATCTCCCAGTTAAAAAGTCTCGCCACAGAGAGCAACAGTCCTACAACGGTAAATCATTCAACCATAACACTTCACTCATAGCTAGAAAAACTGGGGGCAGATGACAGCACTACACATAACAAGCATTACACAGAAACAAACTTTGCGTCAGGTTGCACTACACGTACACGCACATTCCCGCATGTACCGATTCGTTGGGGGGGGGGGGTTCCGCGTGGGGGGGGTGCATGTGTGGTGTAGCAGTAGTAGGTAGGGCCTCCAAAAAATGGCTCGGGGATCCATGATGTTCTTAAGTCAGCCACCTCGTTAGGCAATTTGCCTGTTGTGGCGTTGTATTTGTATTTTGTTAATAGTTTTATCATCGATCAGCAATCATTTATATTCTAGAATAAATGCAATGAAAATATTATTTGAAGGAAAACAATTGAAAAATTGAATTTTATGTGCCTGAAAAAGTATAAGCACAGAATATTTATGCAAATTTCAATATGCCAAGTAGCTTTACGACTTAAAGTGGTGTTTCTCTTAGTTGCTACATTGGCCTTGAATGTTTTCTTGAGTCATGCACCATGCCGAAATCTCCTCAGTCTTCGAACAAGGAAGTATTTTGGATATGGGTGCTGAGGTAGCAAGGTAAATGTGTTTCTCGGGTTAAAATTGAATTACATCGATATAAACGAGGCATCTATAGAGGGCTAGTACGTGATGAGCATTGTAAACCAAAATCAATACCTGGGAGGACCCCGAGTGACTAGTTAACGTGAAGACAGGAAAATACAAAGACTGCTTCTACAACGAAAACACTCTGCTAGTGAAATAAAATATAGAACACAATGTTGAATGTTTCTCGAGAAACTGTTCATATACGAATTCACGAAGTCGGCTATTTGCAAAAGAACAAACATGATTCCAGTATACTTCTCGCAACATTACCATAAGCAAACGCAATAGGAGTGAACTGGAGATCATGTCTCGTATTCAGGTGTATAGTATATTCATCCGTGATGAAAATAGGTGGAATTTATAGATGACCGAGACGGTTATTCTTATTATAGGCATGATCTAAGAAAGAGTCCAAAGAGTCCATTTTCAAATCATCAATTAAGTGAAATCAGTAATTTACAGTATATTACAGAGTATTGCCCACGGTACACCACTGAAAATTATTTCGTCAACTGACGAGTGCCTGTATCTTTGTTAGATAACGACTGCTATAATGCCACATGCATTCACTGCTTATTCGGTAAATAGATGGCAGCACTTACTCACTCATGTAGACACAGCAACACTATTGTTGCTACTGCGTACTTAATACTTGACCGTACATGCACCACGTACACATTCCTCTGCGATATTTCTAACGAATCACTACGTGTCGGAAGAGTATTTTCTGAGTATGTGTGGCTCATATTGCATGTTGCCAGAATAGTTGTTTTCTCGTTTTTTTTTTATTCTTGCTAGTTCTGCCATCTGTCTTATGTATTTTGAAGTGGAGATGGTAGATGTTGTTACGACACATGAACACTTTCAGGAGTCCGTGATGTTAAAACAAATCATATATAGTAAATATTGAGTTAATTAGAAAACAACATTTTTTTTTTTGCTGCCTAGTCATATGAGTTGACACAAGAATGACCGACATTTCATTCTGCTCAGAGGAACTGATACCGGTCATTATGCGTAAGGGTACATAATGAATTAATTTAGTTAATTAACCAATTTAAATAATTAATTAAGGTAATTAATTAATTTTTTTTTACGTTTTTACTCCTTTTCAAAGGTTGTTTTGGCATACAATAAACTCAAATAAATCTTAAAAAAAACATTTAATCGTGAATTCATAACTGATTAACTGAGAAAAAGTATTTTGGGTCAGGTTTGAAGAGGATAATCTCCCCAACAAATTTGATAAACATGAACAAAATTCCAAATTAGTCAAGTATGTGTGATGAAGTAGTGTAGTTGGATCCCGATATAATCGTAACAAATTTTCCGATCGAACCTCGCGAAAATGATACTACAATACATTTGTGTATTATTATGTCATATAGTACGATTTATCATGTTCAACAACGACGCGATGCTTAGGCGTTTATTATGCATAATCTCCGGTAAAAGTAATAAATTCAGAGAAATTTATCAAATTTACCAAAATGTAAGTATGAATATAATAGCCGGTTATTATGTATAATAACCTCATTTATCACATTTACCTCAACACCTCTACTTTTGCGCCTTGCGCCTCACACTGCATTGCGTGAAATAATAGTAGAAGAGTCGTGTCTCCAGAGGTATATATATGGTTACCACGTTTGCGCGGTTTGCAAGAGACTGGGTTCGAGTTCCGGCTGAGATGAGATGCCCTTCATTTCCGAATTCACTTCGGCATAATGTTCAGAAAATATCAATTTTTCGATGCATTGGGCTGAGAAAAAAGCTGGGTCAATGAACTAATTGTATTAATTGTATTCAATTGTATTCATTGTCCCAGATAAGCTGTCGCCTAAGGGGCCGTGAACCCCTAGTGTAGACTCAACAATTCATTGCTGGAAGTGTTCTCGGTATAACCACGGGGTATTTTCCATTGACCTCAGAGTTGTTTGTTGTCCAAATTTTTGTTCACATCCCCGTGAAATTTTTTTTCCGAACTATTTCCTCCAGGTAATCGATCGAATTTTACGGCGTGTCTAATTCTTCTTTTGTTGCCTGGCATGTATCAGCTTCAAAGGGGTGAAACGTACGTGAAAGACGAATGATGATTCCGCTGACAAGCGAACGGCTATTTCGTATCTCGTAAAAATGGTCATCCGTCATATATTTTTCGTGAGATTATTTGCGCCACGAGGAAAAGCCTTCAGAAGAGAGAGGGAGACTCATTCCAAGAGTTTTCTTTCACGCGTCTTCTTCCGCAAACATAAGCAACGAGTTTGGTCACGAAAATTTCACTTTATTCGTGTGACATAAGGTGTTGACGTTCGTCTCGAAGCCTTGGAGAACCCCGGTCTTCCTTTTTTCTTTTGTTATTTTTCTTTTACTTTAAGACTAAGTCCCTTTAAAACAAAGTTTGACACTTCCAATCACGAACGCTGATGGCGTGCTTTACGGAAATGGCCAAAAGTGTTTCCTCTTCTTGTTCTTTTTTTTTTTCCTTTCCCCTTCTTATATCTCCCTATTTATTTGTCTTTGTGATTTTTTTTTCTATTTTCTTGAGAAAAACACCGATTCGGTCACTACGCTAATGGTCTTGTATCTAAGAGACGTTCCGGCGGAGGAGTTCGGCTCATTTTTCTTGAATACGGGAAATTTAACTTCCTCTCTTTATTTTTTATTTATTTTATTTTTGTTTCTGCATCGCCCAAGTCTTCAACTTCCTCACATAAAGTTTTTTTTTTTTTAAATAAAATATCTCATAAAATGGTTTTAATGGAAGAAAAATCATTTCCCACTGTTTTTGATAAAAAAAAATAAAATTATATCACATAAAACTTCTATATGTGGCATATTTTCAAAATAATTTTCTAATTAAAATTAACGTAAAGAATAATAGGTGCATCCATATACGATGAAAATATCGTATGATCGTTAAGATAGCAGGAGAGTAAACCTTTGCACAGGAAAATACGTCGCAAAATATGAGTTGCCCATATGAGTTGTCACTGCATCATCCAGAGTAAAATCACGAAATCTCGAGTGAAAGCAATATCCGAATGCCATTGGGCAGCCGTTCAGTCAAAAATAAATTCGAGTGCCATCGGAGAGACGTGCAGTCGAACAATATCTGGTTTTCATTGGAAAGGCGTGAATTCAATAGATATCCGAATGCCATTGGAAAGACGTGGATCCGATAAAATATCCGAATGTCACTAGAAAGATGTAGGCACTAACAAGATCCGTATGCCATTTTCAAGACATGTACTAAAACAATATCTGGATGACACTGGAAAGATATAGATTCAGTAACTGCCCGAATGCCTTTGGAGATATCCAGACGACGCTGAACCTGAAGAACCAGATACACCCAGGTTCCCATCATTAATGCGACCTTCCCGAGGGATGGGGTAACTTGAGGTCATAGTTATCCAAATGACACTGGAAAGATTTGAATTCAATCGATATCCAGATGCTATTGGAGAGACGTAGAGTCAAACAACATCCGGATGCAATTTGAAATAGCCGTTGCCAAACATTCGTTTGCCAATATTTGTTGACAAAGAATGGATGAACTTGACATGGTCTTGCAATGGTTAGCAAGATGTGGCTGCGAGTCGTAGCCAAGGAAGACAAACATGATTTCTTTCACTCTTCCCACCACTGCTATAAAATGTGTTGATTATATCACAGTGCTTTTGTTCCCACCCAAACCTCCCCTTTGTCATGCGAGACAGTTGCCCCTCCCCTGTGCCCCCTTCTAGTTCTGCTAGTTCTCGCATGAGATGTGGTATCTAAAACATGCGGGTGATAATGGCAAGCTCTTGTATCAGTGTTCAACATATTAATGTCCATAGAAACATTATAATGCAAAATTAAAATCACGTTACCAAACCAACTCCCGAATGCCAATGGCAATATATAATATAAAAACAAACAACTGGCAGTGTTCTTAGCAAAAATTCAAAGTCTGATTCCAAAGAAGTATCTAGATGCTAATGAAAAATGTCAAAGCAACATCCTGGTCGCAATGACAAAATCTGAAATCACAGCATTCATCGGATGGCAGTGGAAAAATACAGCATGAAAACAATCGGTGTTAATTGATAGCAATATTTGAGCAATAGTAATTCGTCTTGAGCATAATTTATGCCTAACATATAGATATTTATTGACCAGCATTGTATCAACGCACTGTTAGAAAATCAATGAAAAGCCATAAATGAACGATCATAGGTCAATGTGATATACATTTTTTTTTGAATCTATAATGATTACACATACACTAATCGAGGAGCTTATTTTCAAAAAGGAAACATTTTCACTTTTTTTTTCGAAATTCGCTTTCAATGGTTTCAATATATGGGATGAGCTTTGTTGGATTAAGCAACAAGGATTCATTCAAATGGGAATATTTTTGGTAGAAATTACCATGTGTAAAGTTCATCTAAAGGGAACATATCAAACTTGTTTATTCACTCTTACAATATTTTTCATTGAAAAGGGAACATAACAAAGTGGTTATTCTATTGGCATTGTTTTTTTTTTTCATAACGGCACATAACGGAACCTCTCAATAACGGACACCCATGGGACCGAAAATTCTGTCTGCTAACGAGAAGTGTCCGTTAATGGATAATAATACTAATACACAGAGTCCCGTCGATGTAATTCAAAAAAGTGTCCAGTAGTGGACACGTCATTGTGAGAGGCAGAATGATCGTTTCTCTTATGTTACTCACGAGAGAGTAAAAATGGTAATTCCCTTGTCTAGGTGAAACTTTCTGGTTCAACAGGTGGCCAATTTTAATAAAAAAAGGTAACATTTCCACTAATTTCTTCCAAAACGGAACATTTTCTAAATTTAAATGTAAATAATTCCCTTTTATGTTGATGTTGATCAAGAAACATAATATTTGAATATTATTATACCTATCTATTCTTACATGCTCTATCTGTTTGGCTATTTTCTACTTTAATGAAGCAATCCATTCCGGAGGATAAAAGGTTTGGTTTTTTTTTCGCTTCTACTGTGAAGTTGGTAATTATAGAAATGTTCCCTATTCAAAATTATTCCCTAATTGTTCCCTATTCCTAATTAAAAAAAGGAAAAAACACAAACGTTTTAGATACATTTTGCTTAATAATCCGCAATAATTTTCAGTGTTATATGGGTTTCATAGCAGTCCAACGCCTATAAAAGTAAATGCATCTCGGATTGAACGAGATAATGCATTCAGTTCCAGTATCATTTGACCTTAACACAAATCACGTTATGGTAAATTTTCATTCCCCCATCTTGCTTTGCGGATGCTTCCATCAAAATATATGAAAAGAGAAACCAGACTCTCTCTAGAATTCTTTCCAGGACATTTTTAAAAGTCAGGAATTCAATTCGGAGGACGGAAAAAAAAAGAAGAGCCATCTCTCGTCTTTGTTGAAGTACTGCCCTCCTCCATTTTACCCTGACCTCCCCTGATTTTTTTCGGCATAAGAAAAGATGCTGAGTGAGGTATAGGGCAGAGAGCCAAACTGAATTTGCATGCACCCAGATGGCGAAATAAAAATAAAATAAGGTCGGCATAAAAGCATTAGTCTGTTGCAATGGCATGGCCTGAATAGTCATTCAAATCACCAGTTTGAGGGGCCAAGGAAGAAAAAAAAAATTCTGAGTTGAAAGCAAAATCCGAAATCCCATCTTTTTCTTTTACTTTTTTTCTTGTCCGCAAAAAAAAAAAAAAAAATCCTCATGCTATACCTATTTCTCAGCGATTTTCAAGAGGAAAAGAAAGGAGAGCTTTCGGAAATTCTGGAGTTACTTCCGAATTCGGAGAACGGATATTCTGTGAAGCTGGTATTGCTGAACATTCCCTTCCGATCCGGATTTCATAACAAGAAGTAAGGAAATTCAATAGCGCTTTTCAAAGACGCCAAAGCCAGCGCTATTCTTGTAAAGGGCATGCACACCCGATGTACTAACAACCCACGCATAGGTTTCCACTTGTTATGATTTCGTTGTAGACAGTGCATGTTTATTTCTTTTTTTCTTTCCATGGTATGAAATAATTATGTAGGTAGAATATGCAGTTCATACGTCAAAAGCATCGATGATCTGAGATGCTTGTACTTCAAAACACTGTGAGAAATTCCAGAATTATGGACCGATTTTGGTTTATCACAAAAATGGTTTAGATCACGAACGTTTTAACAACTGGGGGATGCGCACATGGGGTCAATCAAGTATTATGTCAGCATCGATGCAGGGGGTTTGGATGATTCTTACATCATCAACCACCCTTTTTAAAATATGAAATATTCTTAATTACATCTTAGTCGGGGTGAAAAAAACGAGGAAAACCTTTCGCTACTTTGTGCGCACCTAAACTAACATTCTCCCCATTGATAAGTGTTCTACAGAGCCACTTTGGTGATCTATAAATCTCTCGTGCATCAAAGTGATGTGGAAATGTGCCCGAGCCGCTTAAGCGCGGTATAAGGTCTAGGTAACTTGAGTGATGTAGAACCACACTGGGGGCCTCATAAGTGCTCTAAAACTGTGCCACGTGTGAGCCAAGGGATCTCTAAAATTTTGCCATAGGATCTCTAAATGTGCCACGGATCGCTTGAGTGCCACGGATCGATTAAAAAAATACATTTTTGATCGTCTAGGAGGGACCCCCACCCCGTATGATCTCACCAACATGCGTTAGGAGATATAGGGCAGAGATGACGAAATTGCGCTGACAATTTCAACTTATTAAACTTTTTAAAATAAAATTGGTTTAAAATAAGTTTAACAAGTCATTTGACTAGACGGACTTGCACTTTACTGCTTGGATTTTTAAAACATATTGACAAAAAATGAACATCTGAACAGATAACTTTTTGTTACATAATGAGTAATGGTAACGTAAGCAGTAAACCGTCAGATAGCGCTGCTATTAAACAAATAAAGCAGATGTTCTGTCACCTACCGTTATTTCTATCGTGAATTGCAAAAGAGACGGTAAAGCGGAAAAGCGGGCATGCATTACATGTGAGGTGCTGCAGAAGAGAATGCTCTGGAAGACTGAAAGATGTATCGAGAATACTTTTTTCTGACAAGGCACTTGCCAGATTGGAAAGAAAAAAAAAACTTTGACGGATTACACCAGTGTGAGGTGATCAGATGAGGTGCTTGAAAAATTGGGATACACATCCCGGAAACCATTGTTAAAAACCGAGACATCCATTAATAACTACCGGGACAAAACCGGAACTTTTTCAAAATCAAAACTCAAAACTCTAGTGGCACTTAAGAGTAATTTGGTGGACCATTAGTGTGAAACTGCAAGCTAACAGTGCATTACGAAAATATTATCACACTACTTCTACACAGAGGCGCAAAATTAAGTGAAACATCAGGGCGGGAATCACTGTTGTAAGGCATATTATAACGTCTATGCTTCTACAGTTGAGCCTCGGTTTACTTAATTACTACATATACTTCGTTCCGGGAATCAGTCCGTAAACCTAATTGTTCAGAAACCAAAATAGTCCCCCCGCCCCCATAGAAATCAGTGTAAAGTGGATTAATTTATTCCAAGAACTCCGAATATTTTTAGTGTGCACTTTCACAGCAGTGCTTTGCTCTCAAGTGCATAACGTAAAACCGATTCAAATCATTCGACTGACACTAAAAACGTTTTTCTCCCCTAGAAGAGACAATCCCATCCTTACGCGATAACGGGCTTATATTCCATATCGGAGCAAATGTGTGGGCCATGTCTGGTTTCTTTAATGTAGCATTACCTCCATTTTGTGGACACCAGTGGGGCAAAAGAATTCGTCCGTAAAAGAAGAGTGACCGTCAATTAGGAGTTTGAAAAGCATACTTTTATTTTTCAAGAATAAATTATTATTTCGTTGTAAAAGAGGGGTTAATATATCTCAGGGGTTGTCCGTTAAGAAGGGTTTTACTGTTCTTTTAACGTCAACACTCGCGATCAGAACATCGCTAGCAGTCTTTGTGGTATAATTAAATACGTGAGCAGGACACCCAACTCCAAGAATAGTCTCATTTAATTCATTTTTCAACCTCGCGTACACATTATTAGACTACATAGTTGTACTCCACCGAAATTAGTATATTTTCTTGGTCGGGTCACGTGCTAATACTGATTAGACTATTACTGCTGTCATAATAAAGGTATCTCTCTAACTAGCCAATATAAAAGAACCACTGCCTCTTTATATTTTTCCATTGCATTAGATAGAGACTTGCTACATGTCATGAGAGAGAGACTTGATTATATAAATGTGTTTGTAGGCTAATATCCAGCACTTCTCAATCACTAATTGAGCACATTGTTATGAATATTAAAAACACACACACACGCACATTTTCTCCGAGTTACCGACAAGTCTACCTAATTTTTTTACGATCATATGTCACTGTTGTAAACAATCTAACCACTTGGGGAAGCTCGGTTTAGTGCGACAAATGCGATAATAACTTCTAAATTTCCTCACATTTGTAAATGCGTATGTGAGTGTGCGTCACAAAAACATTGCATTTACCTGTATCATATTTCACCTATAGGCCATACACGAGATGCGTGCTATCATATTCTTATGAATTCTTAAACAAAATTCGCAACATATTTCTTTTGAGTCTGGATGCATCAAAGAAATAAATAAATTGGTATTTGCTAATAAGATGTTGATCATGATATACAGGAACAAAACCCCTAACATAGCGGTAAATAACTGAACGTCTTCGGTTTGCATGTTTACGTCATCCTTAACGAAGCATCTCCTTCAACATCGTGTTTAAGACATTTAAAATATAGTAAAATATTTAACGATGTGGAAATTGCATATTAAAGCCGAGTCATTTCCTGTAAATTACCATTATTCTTCCTTCAGAAAATGGGGTGGCGGCTCGTACAATAACGATCCCGCTGAAAAATTTTTGCTTAATTTTCCCATTTTGGGGAGAAAGGAACAGTCGGAAATTTGAATTTACTTTCTCCCGAAACACGTCTTTCGATTCTCGGTGTTTGTTTTAGAAAAGAAAAAGAAAGAGAAGGGAAAGACCAGAAAGATATGAAGTGAGCCCCGTGCTTGTGGTCTAGAAAACTGTTTAGGTATTCATAAGACGACGGAAATAAAAGTTAAGGGCCTGTGTAACTGCCCCGAAAGTAATTAAACCTTTCGCCCTGACCTTAGAAAATAATAGGCAGAGAATGGCGTTGGCGTGTGTTGTTGCTTTCACTAGTCTCTTCTCTCCTCTCCCTCTCTCTCTCTCTCCCTCCTTCTACGAAGATCTAAGCTACGATACAAAGAGTCTAGTAACGCCATTGCTGTTATGGCCGTTTCGCTCTGATTAGTACATTTCTAAAACCTAACCTAAATGTCCTTTAGATTCCCTTACGTTGGACAGAATGTCTTAACCAGAAAAGCCGTTTATATTCGTCGTTTTCGGTTTGTTTAAAACGACCGAGCTGACTTTGAAATTAGTTGTTACATATATCGTTCTTCCTAGACTCGAATTGACCACAACGGCTCCTTCGAGAGGGTTGTACGTTTTCTCATTTTTAATCTGGAAGCCAGAATGAGTGCGTGTACATATTTCGCTGATAATTTCACTTTGTGAATTTTAAGCTTTTGCCAACTAAATGTGTATCGGAAACACCTCTTATATTACATAACATGACAACCTTAAAAGCGCACGACCCAGGTTTATCCCGATATAACATTTTTTTATTTTTTTTATTTTGAAAGACTGAGTTTGTCGGTCCATTAACAGAACACCCTCGTACATCAAGTTTCAATAGAATACGTCCTCCAGAACGGGTACTACATTGGTCTGAACAGTGCCAGTATACTGATATTACTCAGACTATATAGCGTTCGTTCTGGTAGACGTACTTCATTCAAACTTGGTATATACGTTATATAGTTCATGGAAAAATGTAAAATGCAGGGAAAAAAGCGCACTTTTCCCCGGTAGTTTGAAAATTAAACTTTTCTTTATTTCATAAATCTCACTTCCCATGGTCTCATTAAGATATTCTAAAAATATGACTGTATTCGGATAAGAAATTTTGAGAAAAAACAACCCAGAGTACGGGAACTTTAATTATAATCACCGTGTATTGATGTTGTCACAGTTATGCTCATTTCATTTATACTTCAATATTTGTTTGTTTCGTAAACGAATATATATTTGTCTTCTACATATTCAATTTCTATTGACTAACCTTTGACATTTTTCCTTTTGGCGATAATTGGCGATGGTCCGCAGGGATACCGATTTTCCATGAAGGGAGTATATATATTATCAGCTTTTTACTGCTGATATTTTTTCTCACCTGAACACCTTCCAGAGTATTTGAGAAATGTCTGTCAGAACCCGGTCTAAATTCGACCTCATGAAACGTTCCAGAAGAAATCGAACATTAGGGATTAGATCTTTTTAATATAAACGGAAAATGTTTCCTACATATTTTTTCTACAATTTCTTCCTTTTTTTTTCATCGCCCTGAAATCACAGAAATCTCAAATTAATAAATCCACTTGACCTTCCGAAAAAGAAAAAAATTAATTACAACGAATGCATAAAAGTAGATTGAAATGATATGAAGTAAAAATTATTTCCGAAACAACAAAGAAACTATCTAATGGATAAAAATTTACCCACCGCATTGGAGAACCAAAAAAAAAGAGAAAAAAAAATGTAACTAAAGAACAGAATATTCATTTAAAGGTACCCAAAAAGAAAAGAAAAAAGTATTCACCCATCCGCATAGTCAATTCCGTAAAATTGATAAAGTACACGAAGTATAGGATAGGAGCTAGAGGGTAAAAAGTAAAAGAATAAAATACAGTAATTGGAGCTTTGCTTAACAATTTTCCCTTCACCTGACTAATGAAATAGTATTAGTTAAAGGAGAAGACACGGGGTTTCCTTTTTTTTTACTTCTAAAGAAGGGGTTCCAGAGGAGGAAAAAAAAATGTATTCAGTTAAAAGCCATTGAAAGTAGTGAAAGAATAAAAAATCATGTAAATTTATTTTCTGTATTTTTATTCCTTTATCTTTAAGAAAGTTTTCTTCCACCGCCCCCCCCCCCCATCCCATGTATGTCTATGGGGAATTTCAACGCAACTCATCACTAGAAGGAGCTTGATGGAGAATAATCTGCTGTTCTAGTCAACGCTTTATCGGGTGGATGAGCGGGAGCATTACCTAAAGGAACATTGAGGTTAAGAACAAAAACATTACATAAATACGTTTTTCTGTTGTTGTTGTTGTTTTTGCTCTGTCTTAGAGAGGCTTTTTGAACTATTGTTTTTTTTGGTTTTTATGACCATGATGTTGGCGACATATTTTTTATTTACTTTTGTTTTAGGGTTCCGATTAATCTTATTTATTTATTTATTTTTGCTATTTTTTTATATGTGTGTGTATGTGATTGATTCAGTGCTATATATCGTTGCTTTCAAAAGCAGTGTGGATTGTGGATTCCTTTGGGGATGTTATGTTCGAGATAAACAAGGAATATTTCTTTATTATCCTTCTCTTTTTCACTTTCCAAGTTTATTTTTTGAATGTTAGAATGAGAATTTCGAATTTTTGTCGTTGTAATCAAAGGCTTTTCGAAAATAGGATGTTAAAAGTGAAAAAAAAAAGTTATTTTCACGTATTCACAAACATCACGATTTAGGTATATTTCATTTTAATTTCAAAATTAGGTATATAGATTTCTAAGAATATCATTGCTGTTGTTAGTACCAAGTCCGTTTAAAAACTGTTAAATTAATTTTAAGATTTATGCATATCAGGCAGCTACTACTGATTTATCAAACACCATCTCCGGCGATATCGCAATATTGCAATTTACTGTCATTTTTAAGTTGGGTTGAAAATGAGATTCCATCTATCGGTGATCATCTCAAACTCGTGGGAACAATATCGTGTTATCTACAATGTCTTGTTCTTTCCCCGGTTCGAATCGGGAACCTGACGGTAACCTTCACGTTACTGGAGGAGTACCTGCAAATCAAGCAGTAATGTCGATAGTCTGAAGTTGATCCTTCACTTCGCACCTTCGATTCGCAAAAATACGAGCTCCGTCCTAAATTCTCGCCACAGACCTACGTTACAGCAAACGTTTAATCATTAAACTTCACTCACACTTTCAAATAAAGATACCAGCACCAAAAATTCACATACAAAACTGAATACGGACTCCGATGTTAGGTACAAACACACACGCGCACACACACTTTTGGCAACACTCACTCGGTAGTGAATTGCCGATGTAGATGGACCGTGCTTAGTTTGAAAGAACGAAAGACATGGGATTTAAAAAAAGCTTGTTCTAAAACTTAACGGTAAATGAACTCGAGATGAAATATTCGAAACAGATTTATACAAATCAGGACTTTAACAAATGTGATGGATGCACGTGTGTTCTTCCTTTGATGCCGGTAGCCTGATTTGCATAAGAAATGCACACGCTATCTCTATAAGATATGTGATGTTCCTTGTTTTGCATGTCAGTACCGTCTATCGTTGGCTTCCGGAACTTTTTTTATCCGATCTCTCTCTCCCATTTTATTCACGTAAATTGCGATTTCATGCATCATTTGTTTTTCTTGTTTTACCGAGTTTTTCATGAACTCGTTGCATAATTTATGCTACAATTATAGATTTATTGAATAAGAAGTATTCCGTAGTTTTGATCATTCGCTACACTGTGCCATGGCCATTTTAAAATATTCTAATCGTATTCAATTTTCGATGATAAAAAGGTGCTAAATTACATCGACGGTAGTCCCGATAACTCCAGCTAAAAGTAGTTCCAATGCAATTATCAGTAAATCAATAGTCGGAATCGATTCACATATTTCGTGCAATATTGCTACACTAAATCTATTGAAACATAAGTGACCTTAACACTGAAGTACAATAAGAGAGATATACTATCTATAAAAAGTAGGCTATGAACAAAAGAAAAAAAAAATTCATTTTATATTGAAAAGAGCTCTCGACAATCTCTCTCTCACGATTCACTTCACTCGAAATATCTCATTTAGCTGGAATAATTAATTAGATAAACCATTTCCGCATAGTGATCACGATGCAGATGGTAAAAGATATTTATATCCATTAATCAACGCAGTCGCTCGTGTCATTTGCATATAGAGAGACATTATTGTTATTGCACTGACGAAAATAATCATTTGATTAGAAACTAATTTCCGTTTCAATAGCCGAACATTATTTTATTACTTAATCTTCATATTCAACATATTCAATAGAACTATTCAAAGTTGATCTCGAGACAACTCTTAAGTATTTTTGAGAAATGTATAAACGTGTTTCCATTCGGTATAAAAAAGTGAAGAATGAATAAAAATATATTGATTCTTCACTCGAATAAATTTAAAAAAAAATGCAGCAGTTTGTTGTGTGAGGATCCAGGTTCAAACCCCGCTGACGGTACAGTGGTGGTCGGCTGCAGTTGGTTTCCAGTGGTTTTCCAATGTCAAGCCGTGAGTGCTAGTCTGTCTCTCGTGTAAAAAAACTGCCTCTGCAGAGAGTAGGCAGACCTGTAACGCGATACTTTCATAAGGATAAAATTCAATTATTTTCAATCTTTACGTCAAAATATGAAAGACAGATTGTAGCACTAGCATAATACGAAACAAGCACAATTATGACCACATGACCACATTAGCGTCATACATAAACACAGCACACACATTGCAGCATATACCAATTCATTTACATTTCGCAAAGGAATACGAGGTGCATGTGCGGTTAAGTAGTAATAGCAACTCATTGGGAGAGAGGATTATATACACTCTTTTGCAAAAAAAAAGCACAAAGCACGATGAAAAAAAAATGATTGTTTTATTAAATTACCTTATGTATAAAGCTCATACACGAACAATGAAATGATTAAAAGTTCAATGCCGTAGGACCCATCAACGGCTAGTAATGCCACATTGGATGTTCAAATCAGTAATTGGTGAAAACCCCTGGCGGCGTTGCATGCTTGTATATGTCGATGTTAGGAGCGATAAAGATTCATAATCTCATCTTTCGATGCATTCTGCCAGGCATTAATCAATTGTTGCTCCAAATTTGCACATTTTGGGGTGCCCGAATCTGGCAGCCTACCATGGTCCATACATGTATGATTGTTGAAAGGTCCGGTGACCTTTCTTGCCAAGGAAGAGTATCAGCAGCATGGAGGCAGTCCAGAGATATGCGGACCATATTTGGTCTGGCATTGTCTTGTTGGGAAATTGCCCTAGTAAGACGTGTCATTAAGGGTAACGCGACAGGCCACAATATGTCATCAACATATCGTTCAACTGTTAAAGTTGTACACAAGATGACTAGAGGCAACCTGCTTGTTGTAATAGATAGCAACCGCACACCATCACACCAGGTATAATTGGCTGCATGCCTCTGTAAACAAAGGTTGATTCAGACCGCTGGCCCCAGCCACTCCACAAAAACGGGTCCGATGGTCATCTGTTACAAGACTGCAGCGAGATTCGTCGTTGAACACTATGTGACGCCAGTCCGCTGGCAGTCATGATGATCGGGAACTACACTACTCTAGACGACTCTGCCGATGTTGTGGGGTTAAAGTCAGACGTCTTGAAGGCCGCTGTGAGCGTAACCCGTCTCAGCCAAGCTCCGTGAGATGATGGAAGATACCAAGGGTGGTATGGAAGAGGATGCAGCACGTTGGATAGTGGACAATGATGTTGGAAAGTTCGGGTCTGTCGCATTGTCATCCGATCATGCCTCACATTCGCGCACTTTGACCTTCCAGAGCCTTCATTCCGCTGATGAGTACCCATTGCAGCAACCATTACTGCAAGCCTCTTTGCACAGCCGTGTCCGTACTGTGCAGGTGGCGGCCTATTGCTCGGTATGGCCAGCCAGCTTCACCCGTACCGACTATACGACCAACGTTCGAAGTCATCCAGTTGATTATAAAGGTCTTCGACAACCTCGTAACGACATTATTGGTTGTGTCTTTAGGGAACTGCAGCGCCGACAACGAGAAGAGATAAACAGTCCGCAATTGTTACCAGTTCTAAACAATGCTATTTGCACAGTAGAAAGACGTGCTATGACTGAAGTTAACATTCATTGGCCTTAAAAATCTAATCATTTGCGTACGTGGTATGAAATAATTTGCATTTTAAATTTCCAGATGAATTTTTTTTTTGGAAAAATAGTGTATATAGTGGCATACATCGCCCGCTCTGGGACTGCGAATATCATACTCTTTGGTTTGATGATGGATGAATGAGATACAGAGCAGTGTTGCGATGAAACAAGCATTTGTTTCAGAAATGGGGATCACCTTGTATCGATTTTATCCTTGTTTTAAAGATGTTTTATCCTTGATTTTTTTCTCTTATCATTCACTTCACTCGGAATATCTTAGTGTCTACTTATCCAGAAGAACTAATTAGATAAACCAATTTTTGAATAAATGATCACGAAACAGATGGCCTGAGATATTGATATTCATTAATAAATCCTGTCTCGTCTTATTTGCATACAGAGAGATATCGTTATTCACTGAAATAATCGTTTGATTAGAAACTAATTTAAATTTTAATATCCGAGTGTCATGTTATTACTTATGAAGAGTATATATATCACTCTTCATATTGAATAGGAATATTCAAAGATGATCCAGATTTATTAAGAATCCCTACGCATGCATAAATCCGTTTCCATTCGAATACGAACAAAAAAAAAACTGAACAATGGATAAAATAATTTATTCTTTACTCGACTAAATGAAGAACTGCACCAATATATTGCTATTTGTGTGTTGGTTTTTTTCGTCTCTTTTTGGCCGAGACAAAAGTATTGGTAGAGAGAGAAGTAAGTTATATACATATACAAAGACACACAACCTTTCTGCGACTGTGAGTACAGTGGAACCTTTCATAACGGACAATCTGTGTCGGCGGACACCATTCGTTAACGGAGGCTTTCAGGAATTACGTCGGGGGGAACGGAACTCAATGCATTTTACCGTCCATTAACAGGCTCTCCTCATTAACGGAAAAATTCGTCGGTCCCAAGGGTGTTGGTTACCTAGAGGTTCTAGTGTATCACTCTTTGATATGATGGATCAGGGAGAGAGAGAGTTGTGTTGCGCTGTAACTATTTCTTCCAGAAATGCAGATCGATATTTTTTTTCTGCTGTTATTTTCTCAACTTCTTCATTTATTTATTTACGTTCTTTCACCTTTCATTCCATGGTTTTGTTTCACACTCTCAACCTCGTACCATCACTTCACTCTGAATATCTCAGACTATTCTTATCTGGAATAACCAATTAGACAAACCAATTTATTGAATAAATGATCGTGAAACATATGCATATTCACTAATTTATACTCTCTCGTGCCATTCGCATATAGAGAGACATTGTTTTTTCACTGACGAATATAATCATTTAATTAGGAACTAATTTCAATAGCCGAGTGTCATGTTATCGGAGACTATATAAATCCTTTCATATTCAAAGACGTTCCAGATTTTTTCAAGATTTCTGTTTCCATTCGGGATGGAAAAACGGAAGAATGAATAAAATATTGATCCTTTACTCGACTAAATGAAGAAACTGCATCGATATATTGTTATTTATGTGTTGTTGTTGTTTTTTTCTCTCTTTATGGCTGAGACCAAAAAATTGGGGGAGAGAGAGAGATAGTTATATAGCGACATATATCGCCCTCTCTGGGACTATGACTATCACTCTTTGGTATGATGGATGAGACAGAGAGTTGTGTTGTGCTGAAACCATTTCTTCCAGAAATGCCGATCAATTGTTTTATCCTTGACTTTTTTCTCTAGCTTTATTTCTGATATTCTTTTCACATCTGGCTGTTGTTTTTCTCATCATCTTCTTTATTTATTTATATACGTTCTTCTCCTTTCATTTCATACATCGACGCCTGAATGTCTCCTTTGATGATGATGATGATGCTTCTCTTTTTTTTCTCCCCCTTCTCCCGATCTCCTCTTTTGTCATTGGATCCGGAAAGAAGTACTTCCTTCGCATTTGTTTTATCTGTTTTCTCAAATTCCATTCCCAAATGTTTGCTTGAAAGCGTCTATTTTGCTTCCCTGTGAAATTTCTCTTTCCCCAGTAATAAACGTGAAGAATATTCTTTCCTTCAGATATTCGATTTTAATTACCAGCATTCGTCTGTGAATATCGCTAACATCTGAAACGAAGCAATACTAGATTCGTGCGAAATGTACATCGCGAATCTATTGCGTAGCATATGCTTTCAGAAAAGAAGTTTGATTTCTTTTTTCCGGATTAAATTTGCTTCATTATTCCTCGAGTTGGAAAATATTTTGTAAGTCATAATTGGAAACTAAGATTGACAATTTTTGATACTGAAATAAGTGTACATACGTCATTATAGAGATTCAATTTCCGTGATTAAAAATGAGAACATCACTTATTATTTCGAAACATTTTTCCTTATTAGAAAGTTTATTATTATTTATTTATTTTGTGATGACGCTATAATAAAATTATTATTTTTTTCTATCATGAATTGATTTCCATGCTGCTATTCATTGCTTATTTATAGTTGTAACAGTTGATTCATTTTGTTTGACATTTCTTTTGTCTTTTTTAACCTATACAGTAACCCATCCTTGCGCGTATAATAAATCGGTTAAAAACGTTGAGTTTAAAACGAATGATTGAACATTTTAATGTATTTGGTTTGGATTATATTAACTGAAATTGAGAGAGCTCTGTTTGCTTTTCCGATATGATCCATGTGATTTGTAGACGATAATGCTTTAGATCGGGATACAAAACCTCTACTTGCTGGTCATGGGCGGAGATACGGGGGGAGGGAGGGAGCATGGGGGCACTGCCCCCCCCCCTCCCAGCGTCAAATGTGGAGTCGACTGATCCCATGTACATATGAGTTGACATCATCATCATTGTGCCCTCCCATCAATAATGACCGTACCCCCCAGACTTCCAAGTCTATCTCCGCCTATGTTGCTGGCAAAATACGGTCCGCCAAACCCATCCAGCCTATAAAAGGTATAATGTGTTTCCGACTGCCTTTCTTGTCACTTTTCTATAAAATGGTACTTGAGTGAACTTTGATAGTGTTTTTTGATAGAAAGTGTCTAAAAATGGTGGAAAAAATAATAATTTTGTGAACTATCTATGTCATTTTCTGCTGAAAAAGTCATTTTTATGTCAAATTTTAAGCAAACTGTGTAATATTCCAAATGCGATTGCAAGGAATTCTATAAATGGAATGGTTTTTTTTTTCACAGTGCATTCAAACAGTCATTTTGGAAATTATGAACCAAAATTTAAAGGATTGTGTGTTATGCTCATGTTACGCTCGAATATTTTACGTGCGAATTTTTTTGAAATTTCATTCTACACATCCTACATGAAACTCTGTAATTAGATAAATACATAAGACAGACCTTAGATTTTGGATCATAACCTTAAAAATATATAGAAAAATATATTAACATTTCATTATGATACGAATAGATTTTTAAAAATGTTGTTTCGAACACATTTAAAAAATAGCATTCTTCGCAAAATGCGTTTAAAATTTTCATTCACTGCAAAAACGTAACACAAATATAGACGAACATAACTTCAGTTCTAAGAGTCATAAAAGCAAAACAATTCCTGTTTGGGAATCACAGATAATAGGGTTTTCATAAGAAGTAAAACAATAAAAACGATATTTTCTTCCAAAATGATGTTTTCAACGTAGTCGGGGGTGCCTTAAGGGTAAAAAAGTATGATTAGCTTAGGTGGAAATGATGAATATATAAAAAAATTGAGTATATTTATAAAAAAAAGTCCCGTAGAAACGAGTCTTATGTTTACCCTATGTATCAGTTTTTCAATCCTCACAGCAATTGAAGAAAACCAGGCAGCGCCTGGTATTTTTTCTAGTAAGGTATAAAATTCAGTTTCGAAACAAGTATGCATATATCATTATACAAATTTAGTTACCATGATTGAAAATAAAAACATTTTCCATTATTTCGAGAAAAAAAGTTCACTTATAAGAAAGTTTGTTCTGATTTATTTCAATGTATTTACTTTGTAATAAGTAACGAAATTTCATTTTTCTCATTCATCAAGTAGATATTTTGATCATTCGTTGCACAATCATATTTCTAACTGCTTATTTATTATTTGATCATTTTTGGTCATAATACGTACATGTTATAGATCCCCCTTCAATAGACCGATTAAAATTTTGAGTATGAGGTTTGACCCTCAATGCTCCATGGTGCCCCACCGTTGCCTCGGGGGGGGGGGGCGTCTGCTGAATGAGGCTTTCTGGGTTCCCAACTTTGAGGCGCAAATACGAGCCAATCTTACCGTTAAAAAGTTCCGCCAAAGAGAGCAACAGGCCCACAAATAGAACAAATATTCAATCATTACAGTTCACTCATTTCACTTCTGAAATATGGATGGAAGCACTGAAAAATCAGACACAACACTAGATACGCACTCAGACGAGATAAGTACACACACTTACATTTCCGGAACAACTCAACAGGTAGTAAATTGTCCATGGCGATAGGCCTGAGTTGTGCTCGGTTTGAAAGAAAGAAAATAAAATAAAAATATAGATTGGGGTCGTGCACGCACAAAAAGAAAAGAAGAATCTCATAGAAAGACGAAAGAAAGAAAATGCCATTTTTTTTCTTAAATTATTCAACTACCACCATAACCGTACGCATCACATAACGTATCATGAACTTAACGAACGAGGAAAAGTCCATTCCAATATAATGTCAATATATAACCAATTATATCTCTAAAAATAAATTCACATATTTCCGTCATATCATATTATAGCCTCCCATGATCTCGAAAACAGAATACAAAGGGAAGCGATTCCTCCCCTCTGCTATTCATAGCGAAAAACAGAGTTCAGTTTATGGAGTGAATTTCAATAACTCGGCGGGATCTTTTTTTTTTGTTTGTTTTTCTTCTCCTTTTATATTCCTGAATCCTCGCGGGTTTCCTTGATCTTGTATCGTCTCCAAAGGAAACGTATTTTTCATTGAAATAGCGACGGATACCCTCTCTCATGTGGGCATTATGCCAAAACAAAAGCTCAGTTTTCACGTTATACTTCAAAATGTCAAAAAATGAGCTGAGAATCATCTATGTGCGGCAATATATATATATAATATACCTCTCCTTTTATTTTTATATACCTAATATCTTTTATACTATTCTTTCATTTTTATTGGGAATGATATAAATAGATATTATAAACTCTGTCATTATGTTGAAAGTCATCCTATAGATGTCGTTGCGATACAGACATCATAATTTATCACAAACTTAGTCTAAAACCAGCTCCTAGTATGTTGATTTGAATTTTAATCATTAAAAATTAATTTAATAAATTTTGATTCGAATATATTATCTGTAGCTACACACAGGGTATAATAACTGAAGTTTGCCTATTCAATAACTATTCATCAGAAATTCATAAAGCTTTGGAAATGCCTTGATGGAGTCGCAGAAAAAGAAAAAATACCCGATATCTATCACTGAAGGTTGTTTTCTGTGCAAATTGTGGTGCTATACTACAAAGTTTCTCCGAAGAAAGCAGAAGAGCTTCAACATGAAAGAACCAGAAACAATGAAAAAACACTAGTTCTACGAGAGAATCGCATGCAATTCATACTTGTGATTAAACACTTGTTGGAGTGTGGGGGGGACCCAATCACATACTCATATTTACCTGAAATTCAACTCAATAACATGTAGTTTCTCTGCGTCTATAGTCGAAACTTAAATCTACCGCACAATAAGGATTATCGGTAATGATGATTACACCGGAGTTGTTACATCCCAGACTATGTCACAACTGCACCCGGGTACCTATTTGAAATGGAGAGGGAAGGGGGGTATCTAGCACTGGGTACGTATGGTATACTACGGCGTACATACCTACATATCACTCAAGGAAGACACACAGGGAGGGAGAACAGCAGCGAAGGATGCAGAGACAATGAGTTTACAAATTGAATGATGGGACATTGGTATTCTGGATGCTATAGGAAAGCCACGCTAACGAGTTGCTGGAGTGATCAGCTTCAACAGAGTTTACCTACTTAATAACAGATGTTACCACGTGTGGGGATAATGCCAGTTTCCTGGAATTAGATTTGCGCAACCTTCACTTTAAAGGGTTATGGATTTACGTTATAAACATTAGAATAATAGGATTTTTTTGTTAATTATAGAAATATTGCTAGTACACACATTCTGGCTACAAATAATTGCTATATGAGCTCAAAAATCTCTACAGTTTAAAATATCGTGGGCTATATTCTCCCTTAATACCAGGGTTGAATAAGAAGGATGTAGAAGACATGAAATGATTTCTTACATAACCTGACCACCGCTTTGGCAATCTACTTACTAACCACGTCTCGTGCAAGGGAGAAATACGGTCGATTCGCGATAAGTCGAACTTTCACAACTCGAAGTTGGCAATAGAATTAAGTATAGAATTGTGTTTAGAAATAGAATTTAGCATATAGGAATATAATTTAGCACATAGCAATATAATTTAGCACATAGCAATAGAATTTGGCATATAGTAATATAATTTCGAATTTAGCAATAGAATTTAGAGCATAGCAACAGAATTTAGCGTATAGCAACAGAATTTAGCGTTTCACAAAAGAATTTTTGTGTTTCGCAATAAAATTGCATTTAGCAATAGAATTTAGCATTTCGCAATAGAATTTAGCATTTCGCAATAGAATTTATCATTTAGCATTATAATTTAGCATTTCGCAATAGAATTTATCATTTAGCATTATAATTTAGCATTAAATAATAGAATTTATCATTTAGCAATATAATTTAGCATTTAACAATAGAATTTAGAATTCAGCATTTAACAATAGAATTTAGAATTCAGCATTTAACAATAGAATTTAGAATTCAGCATTTAACAATAGAATTTAGAATTCAGCATTTAACAATAGAATTAAGAATTCAGCATTTGAGATTTTTGCAATGTAATTCAGATTTTTGCAATGTAATTTAGCATTTAGTAAAATAGGATTTAGCATTTAACAATAGAATATAGTGTTTTTCAATAGAATTCAGCAGATTCATTTACTGGATTGAGTTGTCTTCTTGCAAAAAAGTAAATGGCTTTCTCACGAAAAAAAGACAAAAAACAGAGAGAGACAGTTAAAAATCACTGAATCTTTTGGCAGAGAACAACCTTCTCTATACATGTAAAAACGTTATATCTATTAATATTTCTTTTCAATTATATAAGCATCATATATATATACTTCCGTTTCCATAATACAGTATGTACGTTTAGTTTATTTCTAAATTATATTCTTATTAATAAAATAAATAGAATATTTTTAATCGTATTTAAAAGATTTAACTTACCTTTTCGAATTTTTTCATCTCCAGTAGTTTGATACGTTTTACTAAAATGATATCGTAAATATTGTCACTATAATAAATCTTTCTTTTTTCCCACTCTGAAATCAGAATTTCTGTAAGTCGAACTAACGATAACTCGAAGTTTTTTTGTCATCCGCTGCAGATTCTACTTGTCAAGATTAGACTGTAACTCGGCCAAGAGTAGATGGAAAAAACTCATTTTTGCTCCGCATCTTTGTTTTTATCACCGAAATGGTTCATTATCAATCCTATAAAACAAAAGAATTCAACTCCAGTTTGTAACATTAATTACAATTTGAAACAGTAGATACCGCCACAGTGGTTTTATTTCGCGTCTTTATTTAGTCTGTCTACGCGAAGGCCATTGGTTACAGCAAGAATCGTCAAACGCTGTATCTGTTTGAGCATTTCATCTTTGGAGAATACGCATCCATTGAAGTAAAGTGGCCTCAAACTCCACTTTTTTCTTTTCGAATTGGTTGTAATGTGATTTGACTCATGTTTGCGAAGGACAAATACGCGTGCTTACTCGGTCGGAGGAGTTGTGTCTCTTGTGTAGTGGTTAACGCATGTGCCCGCAATTGCCTTGTGCCAAGAGGACGCGGGTTCGATTGCTGGTGAAGGCACCTTTCCTTCGAAGGTCATCTCGAAGGTCATCTCGGCACTAATATCCAGAAAATCTCTTTGATTTTACCTACTCTTTCAAGGACATTGCACAGAGATTGTGGTGCCATCTTATAAACAAAGTCGTTAGTAATTCCACTCCTCTCCTTAAACCGAGCTATTTTTTTTCACATTTCCATTTATCATTTTTTATTAGCTTTATGTGATTTCCACGTAAAAGAGACCCCTCTAAAATACATTGTACATCTTTCCTTAAAGTGCCTGTCGCTTCGTCAATGTTTAACGATATTTATCGGTTTTCGGACAACGACCGCCCTCTTACGGCCGCAAGCGGAAACCCGATAGAGATTAACCCATTATGTACCAAATCTCTATATCATGAAACTTTTTCAAAAAAAAAAAAAGAAAAGAAGTATAAAACGTTTATAGCAATCAGATTGAAATTTAGGTATCACAATAGAAACTAAAAATTTTGCTTCTGCATTAGAAAACGATAGACAATTATAATTTCTTATAGGCAGTGTACATATTTTATCAAACTTATTGATTTTTTAATGCTCTTATTGGTTTGCCGTATTTTTGGTATAGTCAAATTTATATTCGACATCCATAATTTTTTATGAGCATCTTTTTTTTCAACTCACCTCGTTGGGCATTTTGTCTGTTGTGGCCTTTGTACTTGAAAAAAAAAGGGTCTCCAAAAAAGGAACAATAGTAAATAATGGGTCAAGAGATTCTACATATCTTGTAAAATTCAATTTATGATAAAGACATCACGAAATTACTCTAATGATTCATAGATTCCCTGTATATTCATCCTAACATTCCGACAATGAATGTGATCAACATACGGCTCATTTTCTACTGAAAACACATGAATAGTCACAACAGGTTTTTCAGTGGAAAATAAATTCAATTCCCATACATAAAATGTCGATATGAAATTCATGAATAGGATACGAATCCCCTGCATGTTGATGAATACCGAACACACACTCTCTTACCGGCAGGAACGTGCTGATACATTCGGAGGTGTAAAAATGAACACATACGTCATCCGTACCTGTTATTCAAAAAATCACACATATATTCCTAGAAGAGCGTGACACGCTTTTCATAATAACGATCCATCCACAGCCGGCATTTTTCCCTCCCCTCCCGCCACTTTCAATAAAAAGCACGGATGTATTTTATTTCTTTCATTTTCCGAAAATTTATCAAAATTCTCACTCCAATGCTGGAAATATCCGAATCTAGTCAATCCTTTTAAAGCGTAAGGACTGACTGGCTGTATGAGTGAAAGAGCGGCGTATGTTGGCGGCGCCGTCCCGTATATATGAGTGGTAGGTAGTACTGTATGCAGTTTCTCCTTCGTCGTCGAATCATCTCTCCCTCCAACTCAACACTCGGAAATGCTTTTATTGACTGAAAAAAAAAAGAGGAGAAAACAGTAAAAATTTGATGTAAACTACGTTCTTCTACTTGCTTGGGTAAAAGGAGGTGTGAGTGCCGTGTACAGACGTGAAAGTATATCAGGTAGGAAAGGGGGGGGGGAAGGAAAATAAAAAATGAAGTCGACTTTTCAAGTTGCAGGTTGCTTTGGGTTATATATTGAGATCTGCGGTGTGGAACCGACGCGTATACAGTTTTCTTTTCAGAGTAAAGTGGCAAGCCATGTCTTCGAGAGAGAGAGAGTAGCTTTCTCTTTTTCCCTACCTTTCTCTCAGTTTTCCTGTCAAGTTCTTTTCCTTTTTTCTTTTCTATATATATTTTCTCTACCTCTCTTTCTTTTTTTTCATTTGACACTTTTCAGATCAATGGGGTTTTTCCCTCGAAGTACCGCGATACCACCATGATATTTCAAGTGCTACAGCTGGACTTCTCGTGTGATGAATCTCCTGGGAGTGTATAATCTCTGGTTTCTCTCAAACTGGTTGGAGGGAAAATTCTTTATATCACATCAAGTGGTACAATAGTGAAACACTCACGTATGTTTCATTGAGAATGGGTACTATACTCTCCACAGCTATATGTGCACTTCTCGGAGCATAGATTAGTGTTTCTTCATCCCATGGCCCCTTTTGGACCATATCAAAACACATAAGACGAGTAATACTAGGCTGGCCATATGTTTTTGACAAAAATGCGGGACATTGCCAAAAAAGGATGGCAAGGCAAGTTCATTGCCCATTACAGACAAAAAAAATTATCAAAGGAAAGTATAGTTGCCCTTTGCAGCCGGAAAAGTAATCAAAACCAAGTTAAGTCACCAATAGCTAAAATTGCTTAAAAATTGTCAGTCGCGGGAAATAATGGGTACTGCCAGTTGAAATGTAACTAACAAAAAACCAAAACCGTGTGTTTGGCAAATATGTGAGATGAATATATTTATATGAAAAAAATTAAGGAAGATAATTATTCATAATTATCCTAATAAATTTTGTGAAAATAATCATTAATGATAATAATCTTATATATAATTCTTGATTTAAAAAATTCAGCTATGCCCCGTTGGAAATAGGGAAGAAATGGGGCATTATATATAATATTATATATATATGTATATATATATATGTATATATATATATGTATATATATATATGTATGTATATATATATATATATATATATGTATATATATATATGTATGTATATATATATATATATGTATATATATATATATATATATATATATTTTTTATGTATATATTTATACACATATATTATATGTATATATATTGAAAAGTTCGACTGTCAAAATCCAGTAAAATACGGATCAAGTTTTTGATCCTCGAGCGGAAGAAACACCGCATATCTAGCCCGTGGACGGAAAAGGTTGTGCATCCCTGCTTTAAACTGTATTCATTACCCATGGCCAAATGTCCTTTCCTCACCCTTACACCCTCAACCAAAAACCGAGGCAGTTTTTACTCAGTCCGTTTCTTTGTAAATATAGAATGAACAAAAATGTGTCGTCTCAATGAAACTTCAGGTGAAGTGATATTATGAGGGTTGCGTACTTAGCTTGAAGTAACGGCTTACATACTCTCATAACGTTGTCTTGCGAGTCCCCCTCTACCCCTATGAACCATGAGGCACAAGCTCAGATGGACCTATGCGTTAAGATAGTTCTAGTTCTCTGGCCAGATCTGTTGTATTCAGAAAATATTCATTCTTTATCTCACCTTATTTCACTTGAAAAGTTTTATTTATTCAAATCTGATTTGTTTACAGCTCCCTGATGTCCTCTTTAATCACTTAACGTGCAGTTCCTCTTCCACTCCATTTCAACGATGGACACTACTAAACTCTCTCAGGACAGCAGGAGGGTCACATGATTCCAGGCTGAGAACCATTTCCGAGCGCTTTAGCCCAGATCGATAGGATACTCGACTGAAATGGAATGTATCAAATTTATGTATGGAGGTGTCAAGAGTTAAATATCCGATTTAACCTTGTCAGAAACTTTCATGACCGACGCAAGTCAGATACGTAGACCGCAGAAAAATATCCCTATCGCAGGGTGTCCCACACCAACCTCTCAGTGAATGTAAAAGATGCGAAATGTAGAACGTGCTTCCGTTCTGAATCGGCCATAAATTGTAGATCCCGTTCTAATTAGCCCTCCTTTGGAGAAAATGACCGTAGTGTGACAGAAATGATCGGATGAGAAACATTCGCGTAGATATCACAATGCATGTCCCAATGTTGGCAATATGGTTTCATCCAGAAAGTTGATTTTTCTTTTGCAATGTTTTCTTCTTTTTTTCAAAGTTTATCAAATGAATAACAGGTAGCCCTTCAGCACGGTACTTGCACTAGTATGAAAATTCAGACATCGGGAATTTTCACTTCAAGATATGGGTGGAAGATGGCAGCACTAGTACAACACAGAGCAAGCATAACTCTGACATCATAAATACGTCGGGATACACACATGCGTATGCGCAACGCGTTCCTAAATGTAAGCAATGCTCTTTGTCCAATCTAAACCAATGCTTATATAGACAAGGTACTTGTACAGTACGTAGTAGTAGTAGTGCTTGTTGTGAAGTCACGCTGTAGCAGGCTCTGAACAGTCATCAACATTTCAGTTCCCCAGAAACTGTTGATGGTGGTACTACTACTACTACTACTGTTATTAGACCACACATGCCGCTGAAAAACTGACCAATGTCTTATAAATTTCTTCATGTCGAAAAAGATGTGAACTTCACGTGGAGATAGTTACGATAGGCGGGCAAATCGAGCCACGTACAGCGTTCGCGAGTGGGTCAACCGCTAAGCGCGATGACAACAACACGTCCAACGTGTAGCGGGGGGAAATGCTCATATTGAAACCCAATTCATTCGTGAGCTCTGGACGCAGGACACCAAAGTGGACGAGCATTCTCGGAAGGGGATGATTTCGTGGACCCGAAACCTTGGCATTTAGGAGGCTCACTAAGCCTAGATACTATATATTGGTGAAGAAAGAGTTGGCATTAAAATAAAGACATAACATTACTTAAAATATCAAGTACGGAAATGGTGGAAAAAATATGTATTTAAATATATAAAAACATGAACGTAAAAAAAATAATGAAGAATCAGGATTGATGGCACTTCGAAAGTAATGAGTAATTAATTCAAAAACTATTGAGAATTCAGATTTTCTAATAAATTATTTCCAATTGATGAAATATCATAATTAATGAAAAAAAGTAAAAAAAATATTTCATAATTAGAAAAAAGATGGATTTATACACATTAATGAAAATTGAAGATTGATAAAAATGAAATGGATTTTAAAAATTAAAAATTGAAAAAATTAATCTCATAATTAATAGAAATTGGAATCAATGAAACTAATTATAATGGTAATAATGGAAAATATAATCCCATAATGAATGAAAATTTAAAACTTATGAAAAGTCAAAAAGAAGGATTGATGACAATTTGAAATTCATAAATAATTCCAAAACTGCTGAAAATTCATATTTGATGGAAAATAATTTTCCACCATCGATGAAATATAATTCATTAAAAAATTCGGAGCTTAAACCAAATTCAGAATTTAAGGAAAATTCTTCAATTATTTAAAAATCATTTATTAAAACTAAGTAAAAATTGAAAGAGGATTTCTAAAAATCGGTAAAAATTCAGGATTATTTAAAAATTAATGAAAGGTCCGGATGGATAAAATTTAAAATTAATAAAATTTGAGATGGATAAAAATAATTGAAAATTTAGAATTGATGACAGTACAATATTTGCTAATCACACAATTGATAAAATTTCGGGGCATCAATGAAAATTCCGAAATGAATGAACTCCGAAATTGAAATAATCTCATAATGAATGAAAATGTAGACCTAATGAAAAATCAAACTAATGAAAGAACAATTCTAATACTTAATAAAAATTAAGAAAAAAAATAATTCCGTAATTAGTTAAACAAATAATTTATAATACATAAATATAATATATACCATGCAAATAATAATTGTATATAAGTATATATTTATGTAAAAATAACGTTTACACATATTAAGCAATATTGTATGAGAATGCTAACTTCATCTCTTGAGTGTTTATTTTTGGCCTACCGAGTACGTAAATAATCGTGTACGTAGACAAAACTCTGCGGCACAGCAGCACAAACGAATGCGCGCGTGCACGCGATTAGTGAAACGTCGCCTCGTGTCTCAATTTGTGCTGTCCTGATTTCCGTTGGCTACAAATCGGAGTGTTGTCTTGTCACGAACGCTTCTCAATTTGCGGCTTTTTATTGTTTGTAGCATACGTGTTTTATTTATTCGACTGTCACTGCCATCTAACTCCCCAATTCGGAAGCAATGAATTAAGACTAGTTTGCCTGTCCATTTCATGAATTGATTTTGAATGTTGCTTTCAGTATGTTGTGTTCGAAGAGTTTGAAAAGTTTCTTTGATTAAATATTGCTCGATATTTTTTCAAAACATTTTAATTCATGATATTGTTGCATCTTATCATATTGGCCTTTAACCCGTCCGTGAACGATATGTGAAGAGTAATTTTCGTCATGAGATGAAAAGAAGCTGTAATTGTCCAATACCTGTTGAATAATTTCCGTAATTTATTTCTGGGTAGCAAGAAATTCAGCATCAACAGAGATTCATCATCAGATCTTTGGAGTCGATAATCAATCAGCTTGTCACGAGTGATAGCAAAGTTCTTGAATGGGAAACATTCATACCAAGTTTGGGGATTGCTGGGAAAATAATGCACGAGATGAACCTTGCTCGAGCAAGCCAGTTTCAAATCACATCCTATTGGGCATGGGTTTAAAACCATGATTAATTAACGTGTTCTCCCTTCTTTCTTCATAAGTTCTACACCTAAAGAACCTGCTCATCACTCATGAAATTCAGACCATGAATTCACAAATTTTGCAATAAATCTCTTCCTGTGTCATATTTCTTGCGGACCGTATGGAACTACAGATTCTATCCAACAGGTAGCAAGCCACTCTTCATATAATCATCCCCATGGCATATACATATAAATAACTCGGAAAGCTGACATAATTTAAAATGACGTTCTTTTGTAGGCATGAACTGATAGAAAACACTGAGAATGTACATATTAATTACTGTGCATAATTAATGTGATCACACACACAAATTTACACTATCTATATCAGGGGTTCTTAATGTCAGCCGTGACCCATAATCAACAACACCAGTTTCGTGGCCAATGGGATTGTGGAGGCTCCTGAAAATTAAATTGGGATCGTGACCCATAGCTCAAATACTCATAGCCCATAGCTCAAATACTCATAGCCCATAGCTCAAATACTCATAGCCCATAGCTCAAATACTCATAGCCCATAGCTCAAATACTCATAGCCCATAGCTCAAATACTCATAGCCCATAGCTCAAATACTCATAGCCCATAGCTCAAATACTCATAGCCCATAGCTCAAATACTCATAGCCCATAGCTCAAATACTCATAGCCCATAGCTGAAAACCCCTGGTGCCAGTGGACTCACACGACACTTCTCGAAAGCCCCTGAGGATCAAGTTTAACTCAGAGGCCCAAGCGCCCCTGGCATGCAAGTATATATGATCCGCCCTTCCCGGAGGCCTCTGTAAATCCTGTTTAAAAAAGTGACAAATTGCTCAAAAACTTGGTTTTAAATGGATCCGTGCTATCCTTCTCGAAAGCCCCTGCCAATCAAGTTTGGATTTTGGCCCATTGGTCATAGCCTTTGGCTGCCAGTATATTTGAACGACCCCTCTGGGAAACCCCTGTATATCAAGTTTGGGTTCAGACTCATAGCTCAAAAACCACCGTCTTTAAGTGGATTCGTACGACTCTTCTCGATACCCATGTGAATAAAATTTGGCTCTGGATTCAGAGCTCAATGTGCCCTGGCTGTTAGTGGCTTTGAACGATCTATCTCGGAAAGTCCTGAGACCCAAGTTTTGATCACGACCCATAGTTTAAGAACTCCTGATCTACACAATCTGCATTGATATCGGAGCTATTTTTGTTTTACAACACTCACTTTCTTCCCGACAGTGATTGCTTCACGTGTCGCTAATCTAGACATGAATGTCATCGCAATTACATTATAATCCCACTATATCGCAGCGCAGATGTTCATTTATCAATCAGTGTGTTGGAGTTCATATGCGTTGAAGATCCACTTCGGAGGAGATGGCACGAAGACTCGGAGCGTGGATGGATCAGTCGGCAATCCACAGATACGGTGATGTAAACTGTAATCTAAATGCTGCACCCCGAATATATATATGTGTGTGTGTATGTGAACGTGTTTAAGCAAGGCACTGCTATGCAGATGATGAATTTCAGGGACTGCATTGCGTAGGTTGCTAGCACTAGTCCGAGGTACGGCGAATACAACACCTTTCGCCCTCTGATTCTCGGCGCGCGCGCGCTATTCATCTTCTATATACGGGATACGATAGTAAATTTAGAGCATGTTTACCGAGCGGAAACTACTCCAGGAACTTGTATAGATTTGGTATTATAATAGGTTGAGATTTTAGAGACTTGGATTGAATACAAAATACTTGCTTTTGACGATATCGGTGTAATGAATTTCCATATAATGGAGAATTCGTCGTTCGCAAGAAATTTAAATCTCACATATTCCGATGACTTGTGCTATTCTTACATGCAGTATCTCTCTGTTTGAAAGGTAAGGAATGCTAGAGATTAATGATTGTTTACACGGAAGTAACGATTAATATTTCGAGTTCGATTCAATGAGTCCACTCAAAGTAGAAGTGAAAGAATCTGAGACGTCATTGATGAAAATATTCTAATTTTAAATCAGGTCATTCTTTGTACATACTTTTGAATTATCAACACATGAGGAAAAATCCATTATTATTGCTTTATTCTATGCTTTTATTGAGCAACAAGCATAGGGGTTCTTTAAAAAAATGAAGAAAAACGGTAGTCCAATGTTTCACTGAAATTGCAAATTTTTTTTGATGATAGTTGGGCTTTACCACGGAAATATGAATCATTTTCTTCAACTGAATCATCAGTTAAAAGACAATAACAAAAGCCCTTACATAACGAAGGATTCCAACTATAGTGGAATCTCCCTTAACGGACACTCCCCGTTAGCGGACACCTCACATTAACGGACGCTTTTCTGATACCCGGTCTCGTGGAATGGGGCTTTAATGTATTTCACTTCCCCATTAGCGGACACCCTCGACAGCGGACAGTAAATTTAGGCAAATTCTAATTTTTTTTCCAAACTCTAATTTGTGAATTTTTGTTCATAAATAGGAAATTTATCATATTCAACGGTGACTATGTATAATCCCAAGCTCGTATTGGTAAATATGATAAAGTCGTCTATTAATTACTAGATTAACTGAGTATAAAATAATTATGGTCCGTGATGCTGATTCCGAATTGTAATGTTGGTTTTGTTTGCATATGTTTGTACGTGTGAAAAAAGCTAACATCACCGATAATGTTGTTACGAAATTTTATTTTTTCATCCTAATTTAATTCAATTTTTATAGCAAAATATGCGTAGTGTATGTACCATGTACGTAAAAATAATTAATCGGTTTAATGGAGAGGAGAAAGGTTATAAATGTTTCCATATTTATCAAACTTTCCAAATTTATTTGGGAATTATGCATAATCACCGGTAAAAGTGATAAATGTAGTGAAATTTAATCGATCGAGACGATATTGATGATTATTCATAACCACCGGTGTATCATTTTTACACACAGTAACATATAGGAACCAATTGTGACCGAAGGCAAACGTCGTGAAAGTCGTATAAACGAGGTTCTACTGTATATCATACCTCCCCAATAGCGGACACTCCCCGTTAGCGGACAAAAGTTTTGGTCCCATGGGTGTCTGTCATCGAGAGGTTCTACTGTATTAATATATTAGTTATAACTGATCACCTACGCGAAAACACGTGGACAATCATTCCTATCGACGATGGCAAATGTTTGAGCATAATTTGTTTTTCGTGAAAATTCAAATTCGAAAATGTTTTATCGGTAACTCAAAAAACCCCGATCGTTGGCTCCTTTTTTTTTGCAAACAAAATGATCAAATCAGCCTTGGAAAAAAAGTATATTGTTGACTGTAGATACAAAGAAAATATCAAAATATTGCTAACTGCTTATTGAACTGCAACAACCTATGACTGAGAAAAAAAATGTTGAAAGCTCAAAAATAAATAAATAAATTGTTGAAAGCTCAAAACTATATTGTTGAAAGTTAAAAAATGTATTGTTGAAAGCTCAGAAATTAACTGCTGACAACTCAAATAAAGGTCATTGTTCATTTCTCATTGACAATGTTTGCAACTGCTTACCTAAACAAAGTATATGTAGATGCTAAATGAAAAAAAATGGCTTTAGATCTTAGTCAAAGAAAATATTTGTGATTTTTCAGTCAAAGAAACTATTGTTGACTTTTCATTCACAGAGAGAGAATTACTGAACGGTAACTGAGACAGAGAGAGCGTTGTGGCGGCTAAATTAAATTATTCATTGTTGAAAAATACATTAAATAATTTAAATAAAAGAATAAAACAAATATAATAAAAACATTAATATTTGGGGAAAAAACACTGACCAATACTTAGTGTCGAAAAGTATTGTAATTTCTTATCAGAAGTAAGCATTATTGGCTGGACAATACGTAATTGTTGACTACGCTACTAGAGCATTGTGGAACCCTTTTCAAAAGACAGTGATATCTCCTCCTCGTAGAAATAAAACACCGTTATACAATGATTTGCATTGTTATTTAACATACTATGTTTTTTACTGCGTGAAAAATCAATACTGTTGATTGATAGCAATTTCTATTATATATCGGTTATTGCCTTTTCAATCGATTTCAGTAAGTGATTGTAAAATCAAATTGAATCAAACAATTTGCATATTAGTGAAAGATTCAAATAATTCAGAAGAAGATTCACTGCTATGCAAAACATCAGTTTTAGAGTATTTTCAAGTAAAACGTTTTTCCTCATTGCACATGAATATTCCAAATGATAATACTTTTAGGCGTAAACAGCAACTTAAAATAGAATTTCGAGTCATTCGCATGGGAGAAATTTACGGGACAATAGTTTTCACAATTCTCATCCTGCGATTCATATTCAACGACAGAATTTCCTTCAGTTAATTTAGAAAAAAATTTCAAGGTTCAGGTTGATTGAGCAAACACATTTTATATACGCCTCAAAACCCCCTCGACTTGTCTTTTACGCGGTTGACATTATAAATGATTCTTACCACCCTTATTTTCCATTCCCAAAATCAAGTCCACCTTAAAATAAATAAAAAGGAAAATTCTTTTAAAGTCTCCATTTATTTTGATATTCTGACATGTTTTATTTTTATGCGCATGAGAGGGATTTCTTTAATATTCAGCTCATAGCCACCGAGAAAGTCTCCGTGACCGCTTCATTCATATTCATAAAAACGCTAGATTCGAAAATAAAAAGGCCATTACTCATATAATGCGAGGAAGAAAAAGAAATATAACATTCTCTGGTAAAATTTCTTATTGTATCACTTCGTGGAATGTAATTTAGCTCCGAATTTTTCGGGTGAAGAGTTATTTATTCTTTGTGTGTGTTTTGTGCTATTTCAAATAGAAAAAAGATTCTTTCCTTTCATCCTCTTTTCAATCTTCACTTTCATGCTTCTGTGACTGCAACTTTAATCGATGTTTGGTCTAAACTTGACTCGTATATTACTTTTTGCATCTCGGTATCTTTTTGAAATACAATTGGAAAAATGTTCCTAAATTATAAGTGAAATGGTTATTAGTTCATTTAAGAATGGACTAATTCTAATTATGTTCATTAAGAATCTGAATAAATTTTTTATTCCGTCCAAATTCATAACCTGTACATATGATTTTTTTGAAATAACTAATTTTATCAAGTTTTTTTATTTTATTTCAATGTTTCAGATTGCAGGATTGATACGGAAATAATACCATTAATTTAGGATTATTACGGAAACTAAATGGACATGTTATAACTAGTTAAGATTTTTATTTTCTTTGAACACTTATCGAAACTTTGTTTCGGTGAGCAGTCGAGAATGATTCGTCAGTGGAAGTGGAAAATTCTTTTTGGTGAATGGTCAATGGTGTTTCATTTCGTTCATCATTTAACAATGATCCCTTTTATTGAACATTTAGCAATTGTTTCTTTCATTGAGCTTTTAACAATTGTTTCTTTCATTGAGCTTTTAACAATTGTTTCTTTCATTGAGCTTTTAACAATTGTTTCTTTCATTGAGCTTTTAACAGTTGTTTCTTTCGTGGAGCGTGTAATAATATTTTGTATTATTGAGCATCTAGCAACGATTATTGAACATGTACAGATGATACCTTCCACGGAACATGTATTTGTATTATGGGTCATTTAACAATGACTTCTTTCATTGAGCATTTAGCAATGACTTCTTTCATTGAGCATTTAGCAATGGTTTCTTTCGTTGAAAAATGTTTTGTATTATTAAGCATCTAACAATGTTACTGGTTACTGAACATTTAACGGAACCTCTCAATGAGCTTCAAAAATGGTTTCCGTCGTAGAATGAGTAATGAAGTGTCCTCCCTCTCTCGCACACAGTGACCTGTCGTAAAATATTTTCACTCAGTAAACAGTCAAAATTATTTTTCTCTCAATTAACAATACACCGATGCTTTTTTTTATCGAAAAACAGATAATATCCTCATCTGATAATCAGATAGTAATGCTCTCATCCGATAATCAGATAGTAATGCTCTCATCCGATAATCAGATAGTAATGCTCTCATCCGATAATCAGATAACAATCTCTTCTCACAGGCATACTTCTTTCCATCAAGACTACTTTTCAATCAGCTGTTACGATTCTTTTACTATCAATGACCTGTAAGAAAATAATCACGCAGTGATGATACTATTTTGTTTCAATGGTCAGTAAACAAGTTTTTTCTTCCGATAAGCAGATATATCATCGTTTTCTTCCAAAAAACAGATAACAATATTTTTTTCAATAAGCAGACAACAATGCTTCTTTTCAAAATATACAGGTAACAATGCTTCTTTTCAAAATATACAGGTAACAATGCTTCTTTTCAAAATATACAGGTAACAATGCTTCGTTTCAAAATATACAGGTAACAATGTTCTTTTTACGAAGTACAGATGACTGGACGCAAAGCGAAGATAATTACTTTGAAAGAAGTCACACATTCCTCTGCGTGGAATCGAACTGTGAGGACGGGAAGAAAGCGTCTGTCCTCTGCAGCTTAATGGTAGAGCACGCACCCCAACAGTGCGAGGTTGGTGGTTCGATTTCCCACAAAGGAGTGTGACTTTTCTTTCCAATTATCTTTGCTTGGTGGCCAGTCATCTGTACTTCGTATAATTAGTGGAAGAGGTTCATCATTCACTCAATGTTCTTTTTTATTAATAGGCAGATAACAATCCTTATTTCTGAATGATCTGTCAAGAATGCTTTATGACAATGAACAGTTAAGGATTATTTTTTGTATCAATGACCCATGGTGACCTTACAATAATGTTTTGTTTCACTGGTCAATAAGCAAAGCTTTCTTTTTTCCGATAAACTGATAACAATGATTTCTTCT